>NW_026652277.1:49792890-49992687 GCF_009828535.3 Hylobates moloch | reverse complement strand
CCAAAGTGCTGGGATTACAGGCGTGAGCCACTGCGCCCGGCCCTCCCTTACCTTCATCTCTTGTTTCATTAGCCAGAACTGGGTCATTTGCCCACCTCCAAAACAACCACCAGCGCAGAGAAGAAAATCATCATGATTGGCTTAGGCTATTCAGGGCTTGCCACTGAGCTGGGTAAGTCCTCTTCCCTGAGGGAGGGACATCTGGAAAATCAGTGTCCTTTTGGCAAAGAAGGAAGGGTATATAGGAACCAACAATGTCTGCAGCACCTAACAGTGATCAAAGTCAGATTGGTCTGTGCATAGGAATATCCACCCTAATGAGATAGTGCGTGGAAAAGTGCTTATGCTAAGTACTATTTTAAAAGATTTTAAAAAATAATTTCATTTCACAGAAAGAAAAAACTACGGTACAGGAAAATTAAATGTTGTTATCAAAGTTTACCCACGTGATCTAGCTTGTTGGCCTGTGTCCTTCATAGGTGACTAGTGCTACTTGAAATATTCTTCAAGCACATTCCACAATCTGGCTTCCTGGAGCTCAGCAATGGGATCTTCCAACAGGGGATAAGAATGAAGTACAAGGTAAATATAAAATAGAAGCTGATACTTGGGAGGCTGAGGCAGGAGGATTGCTTAAGCCCAGGAGGTGGAAGTCGCAGTGAGCCAGGATTGCACCACTGTACTCCAGCCTGGGCAACAGAGCTAGACCCCGTCTCTGAAAAAAAAAAAAAAAGCTGAGGAAAACTATTTTAAAATAAAAAGTTTATTTTAAAAAACATTGTCATTTTTTTCTAACACGTATTATTTAATTAGTCCTACTATTAATTACTACTAATTGCAACTGTTAACTACTAATATTGTTGTGTTGCTTAAATAATAGCATTTATGTCACAGAAAGTAAATAATACAGAATATAATGTATAGCGAGAGAAGGGAGGAGGGGATCAATGTACAGTATTTACCGTGGTCAGGAGAGGAAGAATGGGGATGAACTAAAAAATCAAAAGGAGACCCAGAAACTACATAGATTTGTCAAAACAAGCAAACAAACCAAAAGACAATCCTGGCAGAAGCGTGGGAAGTAGAACACTATTGCTTAATATCTGCCAAGCCTGCAAAGGGTTCAGCACACATGGTTGCATCATGGGATTTTTTTGATCCCTTGAGGTTGATCTATGAAAAAACAGATGCTGCATTAGACTACTTTGCCATTTACAGGGCAGCATGGTACCTTATATTAAAGATGTCAACTGCTTGGAGAGTCTTTGCAGAGGAGAGGATGGAGGACTGATATGTCCATAAAGCTGAGATTCCTTTCTGTTGAATTGTTTTAGAAATTAACTTAGTTCTTTCAAAATGTGGGTATTGCTTTCCTTCCCCTCATTCCGTCCTTTCTTAAAAATCTTGGCCCTAGTCTAGGTAGTTGGCCTGCTTTTGGTGTGGGAATAATGATATGTTTGAGAATTTTGAAATCCAGACCATGAAACAAAATGTTCTGTGGTTAAACCACAGTGCTAATGATACTGCTATCCAAACAACTACATATACCAACGTGTATTTTCGGGTTAGACATTGTTCTGCCATCTCGAGATTCTGATTTACAGTTGGAATAGTAAGCCTTGACAAACAGTAGGCAATGGATACCTCCTTGGTAAGCATGTCCAAATAAGGAGAACTACTCTTGGGCAAGATTATGAAGAGGGCAATGTTTCCTTTCAGGCCCACCCAGTTCTCTTCTGCACGTCTCTGTTCTCTGCTTCCCTTCCCTTTCCTTCTGTGGAGGAGGTGATAAGAGTTCTCGGCCTCCACCATCCTGGATTTGTTCCCCCTTCGGCTGCCTTCCCACTCACCTCTCCACTACCTCCAAAATGATCACACTCCCCAACCCTCGGTATATTCTAGCTTAGCATGGCTGATCTGTGCTGGGTGTTAGGATAGGGTAATACAGAACAGCAATCTTTGTGAAGATATGAATGACTGAAGATATTTACCTTTCAAATGAGATACTTTAAACCCAAATAGATCTGTAATTGGTGGAATTTCAGGCAATGACAAAAGGAAGAGAAATGAGGAAAATCCAGGGCCATCTTTGACATCACCACACATAGGCCACAACAAACTCGTTCTTCTTAAAGTCAGTTGTAGAATTACTCCTTGTCTTCAAGAGTAGAGAGGAAAGCAAGGGGAAACTCCTAAAGTCATGAGATACATCCCTTGGGATTGTGCCTCCTATCTCTCTTTATGTCAACAATCATATATCTCTCTGGGCTATGTCCTTAGTGCATCTAGCATGGGTTTTCAATTGCACAAATTTGTGTTAAAGGAAACACACACTTCAAGATACCGTTTCCCAGAAGTACTTCTTCTAAGATATCAGACCTTAGACCAGCAAGCTCACACAGACCTAGGAGTATAGGGCAGAGTTTTAAAATAAGCAAACCTAGACAAGATTGGTAACAAGGGATGATGATAATGATACATTTGTGGGTTCGGATTCTTAGGTGCCTGGGGGTTCCCTGATCAGAAGACTCTGAAAAAAGGAATAGTTCTTTAAGTCAAACCGGATGAATTTCTTGTACTAAACATCAGAAGTGGGTGAGAAGTGGCTGCACTGAACAAACCAGGGAACTAAGAGGTTCTGCTACTGACTGTCTGTAATAGCAAAAGGTTGGGGAAAATTGAATGTCCATCCATGGGGAACTTGTTAAATAAATGATGATGTGTCCACATAATGAGATTCCAGGCAGCTATCAAACAAGATGAGAAAGCTATTTGCTGGTACAGGAATATACAGATTAAACACATAAAGGCGCTACTTTTTGTGTAAGAAAAAGGAAAAACAATAATACACACATTCACATTTGCTGTATTTGCAAAATAAATAATAAAAATGCTTACTAGTACAGAGAAAATAGGAAGTGGAATGAGATAAATGGAAGGGGAGGGGGAGCCAGACCCGTCACAGTTTGATATTGTTTCTACTTTTGAGCCATGAAAATATATTACCTATTTCAAAAGGTTTTGCGATTTGATATTGAAGTATTGTCAACGTGGTTTATCGAGCATTTAATATATAATTTTCCAGTGAAGTAGGCTGAGATTGTATGATTGACCCCATTGGATCCAGGAGGAAATAGAGCCTAGTGTGATTTAGATATAATCCCACCTCTGCTATTCTTTGATCCTGGGCAAGTTGCTTAACTTTTCTAACCCTATCTGTAAAATGGGAATAATCGTAGAAGTGAAACAATGAATATGGAGTCAAGTGAGGACTCAGTAAGAGTTAACTATTATTATGATTATCATCTACCATAGCTGGTGAGTAGCTGAGATGCTAGAACCCAGGTCTCCTGACTCCTAGTCCAATTTGTGTTTCACCAGAACATAGGCAGGAAAGCGTTTGTTGTGTCTGTTCATATAGAGATTTCTTGGAAGAAACACACCTTCTAAGAGGTATGAGCAGGTTGGTATTAATAAAGAAAAGTCTGTGTAATGAAATGAATAGATAATTCCTTTAAAAGAGGTTCTCTCCTCTATTCAGCATAGCAATATAAAACTCAACTGCAGTGGATGAATTAGTATTAGGGCTTGATTTAAAATAATATAGGGGTAGAGAAAGTGGGTGGGGTATACATGAAACAAATTAGCCATGAGTTGACAACTGTTGAAGCTGAATGATGGGTACATAGACGTTTGCATACTTATTGTGAACTTTTATATATATTTAACATTTCCATAATAAAAAGTTAAATATATATTGTAGCAGCTTAAACATGGCTACAAAATTCTCTGATGCTCTTCCTGTTTGAGAGGTGAAGTCTATGTCACCTCCTCTTAATCTGGCAGGTTTTGGGACTGTTCTGACCAATAGAATACAGTACAAGTGGCCCTGTGCCAGGCTCCCTTTAGGCCTTAAAGACTGGCAGCTTCTACCCTCATCTCTTGGAATACGGTCTGGAGCCCTGAGCCACCACGTAAGAAGTTTGACAACCTTGCTAGAGAGACCACAGAAAGGGGCTCTTGAGACTACATAGAGAGAAAAAGGAGCCCGGCTTCCCCGTTGTTCCTGCCAAGGAGGCACACATCTGAATAAAGCTTTCTTGGACCCTCCAACCTAGCCCCACCACCAGCTGAATTCCACAGAGTGACCTCATTGCTGTGATACAGGGCGTAACAGTTGTCCAGGAAAGCCCTGCCCAAGTTCTCAACCCACAGACAGTAAATATGGGAAAACGATTGATGTTTAAGCCATCAAGTTTTGGGACAGCTTGTTACACAGCATTAGATAGATAATCAGAATACACATGCCGCACACACACATGCACACACACATGTGCACACACACACCCACATACACACATACACACACATACACATGTACACACATGTGCACACACATATGCATGTACACACCAGACACACATGCACACACATACACACACATACACGTGTACACACACACGTGCACAAACATACATCTGCACACATATACATTTTAAACAGCAACAGCAGGAATTTAGTCTGAAAACATTTGCATATCTGGCTACCTAAAATTTTGCAGTGTGATAAAACTAAAGTACAAAATTATGAAGAACTTGGTTATCAGTGGGACAAAGATATTCAAGTATTTGAAATTTAGGGCAGTATTTTAAAGGCGGAGAGGGTCTTTTTAATAAAGTAAATTGCAATAGTAGGTTGTGAAAGATTTACTTTCAAAGTCTGAATAGGTCTTCTAGTCTTTATTTGCTGCCAA
Organism: Hylobates moloch; assembly: GCF_009828535.3. Lineage (NCBI taxonomy): Eukaryota > Metazoa > Chordata > Mammalia > Primates > Hylobatidae > Hylobates > Hylobates moloch. Next base: position 49,987,934 of record NW_026652277.1, on the reverse strand, counting down.
TTTAGTTGTTGACAAAACTACGGAGGGGCAAAAAACCCTCAAATCTCTTAAGAAGAAAGAAACCATTACAAACAGATCCAGCCACATTTCAAGGGAGCATGTTTTGATGGCTGCTTTTCAAAATTTTCAATGTTATCCTTTTATTTAAAAGCACACATATTTCATAGAGTAGATGATATTAATTGTGTTTTTTTTAACAGCCACTGATTTTTAAAAATCCAGTAGACTCATCATTTACTTGTACAAACTGCACTTGTGTTGATTTCAGTGGTAATTTCACTTAATCAAGTGATCTCTGTTTTATTTATTTTCATATGTGATACAATTAGTAAAACAACAATGAAAGAAAACAAGAGACAAAACTTCATGTGGATGTTGTTGTGCTTTATAGAACACCGTTCCCAATTTGCCAGATAGGATAGGTTGTATCAAACATCAGCTTTTCCACAAGCCCTCCCGCTCACCCTATCTGGAATAGCAACTCCTGTAGCTCTACAGTCTGGCACCATTTTATTTTTCTTCCTTGTAAGTGTGAAGGCATTCCATTTTACAGTCACTTGTTTGCAATCCTCTTTTCCTGTCATTACAACATAAGCTCTTTGAGAAAAAGACTTTTAGATCCTGCTGGACCTAACACAATGACTAGCATAATGCTTAATAAATATTTGTAGAATGAATGAATGAGGATTTTTTTTCCCTTGAGACAGGGTTTTGCTCTGTCACCCAGGCTGGAGTGCAGTGGCATGATCATGACTCATGGCAGCCTCAACCTCCTGGGCCCAAGTGATCCTCCCACTTCAACCTCCCCAGCAGCTAGGACCACAGGTGCACATCATCACACCTGGCTAATTTTTAAATTTTTTGTAGATGAGATCTCCCTATGTTGCCCAGGCCTGCCTCAAATTCCTAGCCTCAAGTGATCCTCCTGCCTCAGCCTCCAAAATGTTGGCATTACAGGCGTGAGCCACCACACCCAGCCCTGAATGGGGATTTTTATCTCAGTTAATTTATAGTAGGAAATCACCTAAATATATCAAAATATGGGAAAAGTTAAATAAGTTACAGTATATTATATCCATGCGATAGGATGCTATGGAGCTTATGGTAATTATGCTGAATTTCAAAGTAGAACATGGCCAGTGGACTTTCAAATGATGCCGGACATTTCTAGGTCTGTAGGAGGAGACCACCAGCCTCCTAACTTCCTTTCCTTCTCATGAGAAGAACACCTTAATAGTTATGTACTTGCTCTGAAATGTCAGAGGCAGTTAGGCACCTGTTGCCTGAGGGAAGGACAGTACCTTTTCTGGGCTGAACCAAGGTATTGCTCCCAGTGCTTCTTAGTACAAGTTGTTCTAAGGAGGAAGTGGTCTCACTTGTCTAAGGAGCCCAGGGGCCTTCTGAGGGGGAAGTGACTGAGACTCTCAACAACTTATCACTGAAACGCAAAGTTGGACAACTTTTTGGGGTGGATTGAGAGGGCCTAAAAAGGCTCACCAACAGGATCAGGCAAAGTGTCATTTAAAATACGATTATCTTGAGTGTGGAAAGAGATGGGACAGGTGGTCTGCCGTACCCTGGAGTCAAAAGGAAAAATGGTGTCAGCGATCGCTGCGGTCCATGAGCAAGGAAACACAAGTCTCCTCTAGCGCAGTGCCTCGGGAGACAGGTGTGTGCCCAGGCAGTGGCTGTGTGAGTGCTGACATTACAATGGCCCTGCTCAGCATGGTGGCTCACACTGAGCTGTCTTGCCCTGTGAAGTGGCCAAGTCCAGGGTGTAGTTTCTGTGATTCTAGGGAGACTAGATTTTCCTCCCTGGGACCCCGATGATGTCAGAAGCCCCTGTGCACTTCAGGATACCCTACAACCTAGAGTATCCCAAAGTACAGTATTTGAATCTCCTTTCAAAGATTAGCAGTATTTCTTAGCGAGAGGGGATTCAAATACTGCACTTTGGGATACTCTAGGTTGTAGGGATAGTATGGTATCTTACACTGTGAAGTCAGCTATCTTCATTACATGCTCTACTGGGTTAAATGATGACTCCCAAATATTCATGTCCACCTGGAGCCTCAGGATGTGACTTTATTTAGAAATAGGGTATCTGCACATATAATTAGTGAAGCTAATGACATCATACTGGATTAGGGTGGGCCCTAAATCCAATGACTGATGTCCTTATAAGAAGGCCCTGTTAACATATAGAGACAAAGAAACACAGGGAGAAAGGCCATGTAAAGACAGAGACAGAGGTTGGAGTGATGTTTTCAACAATCCAGGTAACATCAAGGATTGCCAGCAACTACCAGAAGCTAAAAGAGGTATGGAAGGATCCTCCCCTAGAACCTTCAGAGAGAGCATAGCTCTGCTGACAACTTGCTGTCAGGCTTCTGACCTCCAGAACTGTGAGACAATAAGTTTCTGCTGTTTTAAGCGACCCAGTTTGTGGTACTTTGCTAATAGCAGCCCTAGCAAACCAATGCATATGCTTCATAGAGTGATCTTGATTTTGAAAAAATTTTAATGGACACAGGCACACACATATACACATATATGAATGCACAGGGGAAAGCATGCAGAAAGTGGCATGTTGCATACCAGAGCATGTAGCTAAATGTAAATGCTGGTTGTTTTTAGTGGTGGGGGAATGAATGACTTTCATTTTCTTCTTCAAATTCTCTGTAACTAGCACTTATTATTTTAATAATCAGAACTAAATTAAATGCTCATCTAGTTGATGCTTCTGGCAGATTAACACCCAGATCTGTAAATCAGATTGTTTTAAACCTGTTTGAAAAAGTACTTACATTGGCGTTGAACCAGTATTGCCCACCAAAAGGATTTGTCTTTCCAAGCCCACCTATGGTTTGTTTTTACTTAGTTTTTTATTTCTTTGCTTAGTTGTCTGTCAAAAGATAATCTTTATCAAATTAAAATACTATCAAGTTTGCTACAGTACCATGAAGTTCTAAATATTTCTCAATTCTCTCTTCCAACAATGTTGATTTTTTTTTTATTTTTATTTTTTTTCTTGAGACAGATTCTCACTCTGTCACCCAGGCTGGAGTGCAGTGGCACGATCTTGGCTCACTGCCACCTCCACCTCCCAGGTTCAAGCGATTGTCCTGCCTCAGCCTCCTGAGTAGCTGGGATTACAGGCACTCACCACCACGCCCAGCTAATTTTTGTATTTTAAGTAGAGATGGGGTTTCACCATGTTGTCCAGGATGATCTCGAACTCCTGACCTCAGGTGATCCCCCCCCTCCCCTCAGCCTCCCAAAGTGCTGGGATTACAGGTGTGAGCCACTGCGCCTGGCCCATGTTGATGTTTAAAACTTGGTGGTTCTCATCTTCTAAGGAGTAAATGAAAGCTTCCCTATAATGATAGCAAGCAGCCCTTACTATGTGACAGGTACTATTCTAAGCAGTTTATATACATTGACCTATGCTAGAACCCCCTCTATCTCCAAAATGTCCACTTTGTCTGATAAATTAAGTGATCACTCTGCCTACTGAGGTCCTACTATTATTCCCCATTTTACAAATGAGAAAACCGAGGAATAGAGAAAATAAGTAATCTGCCCAAGTTCACACAAAGAAGTAAGTGCCGGAGCTGGGATTTTGAACCCAGGCTCCAGAGTCCACACTCTTTAAGATACTACACCATACTGCCTCACCTTTGAGTCTGGTAGGAGAATATGGAAGAGTATAAATACTACAAGTGAAATAGAATGTTTTTTCCTAATTACTCCTCATGTTTAGTTGTTATTTAAAATCTATTTTATATCCCACAAACGAGCATGAGAGAAAGTAAAATGGATGTGATGGGTTCCCTGACAGTCCTGGAAGTGGAGCATGGAATTGCTCTTACATAACAGTGCAACAGTTAGGCAATGGTCTGATTTTCAGACCATTTCCAACACGGTCTGAAAATCAAAAGGCTGCAGCGACTGATCACAGTACACAGATCAAACCAATGCCTGACTTAAAACCCTTCATTGCCTTCATGTGCCCTGAGGATCAAGTCTAACTGTCCTCGCAAGGACTCCAAGACTGTGCCCACCTTTCAGGTCTTAAGGGCTTTCTTCCTGCTTTTGGAACATTTCATCCTTTCTGCTACTTTGGGGCCTTTCCTGCATGTGCTGTTCTCTCTGCCCCAGGGGTCTTCCCTTCCCCGTCGCCTTTGCCAAGAAAACTCCAGAGTGAAATCACAGGTCCTAGCTGTTTCTTGACCCTTGCCAGTCCAGGGGCCCTCTGAGAGGTTAGTCTCTCGGTTCCACAAGCCTTGGGCCCTGCCTGCTCCTCCTTCCTAACACTCCCTGCTCTGGTGTGAAGTCTATTTTCTCCACCATGCTGAATGGGCATCCGGCACACAGGCAATCACCTAGAAGTATTTGTTGACTAAATTCCTGACTGCGGACAGACTAAGAGAAATAGAAGATTCACCCCCCTCCACCCACACATACACTTTGGGCTTAAGAAGCCCAATCGGCTGGGCGTGGTGGCTCACGCCTGTAATTCCGGCACTCTGGGAGGCCGAGTCAGGCGTATCACTTGAGATCAGGAGTCCGAGGCCAGTCTGGGCAACATGGTGAAACCCCGTCTCCACCAAAAAATACAAAAATTAGCTGGGTGTGGTGGTGGGCGCCTGTAGTCCCAGCTGCTCGGGAGGCTGAGGCAGGAGAATCACTCGAGCCCAGAAGGTGGAGGTTGCAGTGAGCCAAGATCACACCACGGCACTCCAGCCTGGGCAACAGAGCAAGATTCCATCTCAAAAAAAAAAAAAGTTTACAATTAATGAAAGCAATAAATAAGAACACATAAATCATAATACTTCAAAATTCACAGAGCGGTGTCAATGCCATGGCTAAGGCTGTACTACTTAGTTGCTTAGTTAAAAACAAAAGTTAATTCTAATTCTTTCTCTTTGAGGGAATAAATAATTTCCTGTAGTGACTGACACAAGATATGCCTTGGAGTTGAGAATCCCTCTCTTAGAGGGAAGGGGTTGTGAGCTGGAATCTGTTTCTATATACAAATCCTTCTATTCAGATCAGGAGAAAGTGCCTCTGGCTGAGATAGGGACAGCATGACAGCTGAACAGCCAGGCTGACCTTGGCGATTGTATGAAGACACGTCCAGGTAAGTGACAGGGTCAAATCACGTGGGAGTGGCTCACCAGCCTGGCCATTCCACTTCTTCTTCCTACAATGAGAGGAGTATAACTTCTAGTAGATTTGCTGTTGTTTTGTTGCTGAAATTGGGGAGCAGTTGTTTGTTTGTTTTTCTTTTTCTTTTTTTTTGAGACAGGGTCTCGTTCTGTCACTCAGGCTGGAGTGCAATAGTGTAATCTCGGCTCACTGCAACCTCCGTCTCCAGGGTTCAAGTGATTCTCCTGGCTCAGCCTCCCCAGTAGCTGGGATTACAGGCATGCGCCACTATGCCTGGTTAATTTTTGCATTTTCAGTAGACATGGGGTTTCACCATGTTGGCTAGGCTGGTCTTGAACTCCTGGACTCAAATGATCGCCCTCCTCGGCCTCCCAAAGTGCTGAGATTACAGGTGTGAGCCACTGCACCCGGCCCAGTTGTTTTTTTTACTTAAGATGAAATAATTCATAAGTGCCTTTCTTAGGCCCAGCATCTCAAGGACTTGTGGGATTTTCTGCACTAGAGGTCACACAGGTGGCTGACCAAGTTTGTGCCCAGCCACTGCTGACAGCCCTCAATCTGTGCGTTTGCCTTCATCCACTCTAGTATATGTACACTGCAATTTCATTTTTTACTTCACTCTGCTGTGATAATTGCATATTTGGGAAAAGGCATCTAAAATATCACCAAGAAAATAAGAAAAAGGCAATTTTTCTTAAGGGGCTTTGATGAATTTCAGTCTTTATTCTGATTGCTTTTGCTTCGGCTTCTTATTTTATGTATTTACTCTTCAGGGTTGGAGTAATTGCATTTCTGATTTCTCTTATTTGGGTGACCAGAATTGGCTTGGTAATGCTGTTTGAACACCTCACAGGTTTCTTTTATTCCGACATAATGGGGTGTTTTTTTCGGTTTGTTTATCCCATTGTTGTGTTCACTCCTCCATCCCCAGCCCTTTTCAAATTTTTCACTGTTTGCAGACAAGTTTCCTTTCTCACCTGGAATTTCTTGCCAAGATGTCTCTCTTCTGCCAGCAAAAGGGAAAGAGGCTGACACAGTGGAATTGTGTCTTCTCTTTCTCAGAGTGCCCTTGCATTTTCATGACAGTTTGGGTTATGAATTAACATCCTAGTGTTTGGCAGCACACTAGGACTGTTGGGGTGTGCCTCAGACCTACATCCACAAGGACACTTTATAAAAAGCTATGATTAAATCTCTAAGAACTACCTCCCATCTATATTCACCTTTGTGTGGCTCAGCTGCTGCCCCTTTAGTGAGATTGTTGCATCAAATGAGAAAGGGGCCGGGTGCAGTGGCTCAAGCCTGTAATCCCAGTGCTTTGTGAGGCTGAGGTGGGAGGATCTCTTGAGGCCAGGAGTTCAAGGCCAGCATGGACAACATAATGAGGCCTTGTCTCTACAAACAATAAAAAATTAGCATGGTGCTATTCTTTTAGGTGTGGTAATGCGTGCCTATAGTACCAGCTGCTCAGAAGGCTGAAGAGGGAGGATCACTTGAGCCAGGGAGCTGGAAGCTGCGGTGAGCTATGATCACACCACTCCGCTACATCCAGCCTGCGTGACGGAGTGAGACCCTATCTCAGAAAAAATTGTTTTTAATGAGACAAAATTATTTTATAGGTTATATTTTCCAAGGTAGCAATTTAACTGTGGTTGTTATCCTTTTATAAAAGGGGTTTCTAATTTTGGAATGAAACGAATGAAAGAGAAATTCCACTAAAAATAACAGTGAAAGGAGAAAAAGGAGAAAACACACTCACCAAAATTTAGAAGTAGCTCATACAATATCATCGAATCTCAATACCACTTTAGATATTGGAGCATGATCACCAATTAGTCTTTCTAGTTGCTTTGCTCGAACCTGTCTTTGAACACTGGCTCTATGGGAACAGTTGTCAAGGAAACTTGTACAGCGTGGCTCTTCTGCCAGTTCATTCGGCGGGTCCCCGACTCCGCAGCATGGGTGTGTAGTGGGCTTTTCTGTAGCTTATTATAGTTTTATCTTGATTAATATGAACGATCATCAGTCACTTGGTGACTTGAAGAAATTTTTTTATAGCTTGTGGTGAAGAATTGAAAGAAATGTGGCTGTCATTTTGTTCTCCAACTGGATCTTAATTGATGTGCCTCCTAACAAAATTCACTAATATTGAGTACAATTTACCACCCCCAGATACTTTTATATGTGGGTTTAAAATAACGTCCTACTAAAAGTGCGAGTCATAAATACTGCCTAGACTTTCAATTCTGTAAAGATGTGAATTGAGGTCTAAATATTATACATAGCCTCCATTTCCCTACAGATATCAACATAAGACTCATGGATTAAGAGAATCCTCACCCTCTCTGTTTGAATCTTTAAGTGCTTCAACACAGCTTTCAGATTTTCCTTTGCTTAAGCCACTGTCTTCTAGTATAAGGGTTTTAAACAGATAATTTCTCTTTTGTTTTGTTTAGGGAAAATCTGTGGTAGTCTATTATTTGGCTCTATTTTAAATTTAGCTATTCTCTAAAGTCACCGTTTAAATGAAATGAGGCACTTGGAAAAATAATTTTGTTTCCAATACCGTAAGAAATTAGTAGATTATCTTTCCTAGCTCAGCGTACTAATACCCTTGAGTTATTAAATTCAAAGCCAAAACTAAATAGCTTTGTTTTCGTTCCATCCATCCATTCTCCATTCTCCATCCATCCCACTCATTCACTCAACATTTACTTTGAGGAGCCTCTAGTAATAAAAGGTGTAACTTTAATGAAAGACCATGTGATAGATCAGGTTGAATTGACTACTGTATTAGTCAGGGTTCCCCAGAGGGACAGAACCAGTAAGATACATGTATATATAAAAGGAAGTTTATTAGGAAGAATTGGCTCGCACAATTACAAGGCAAAGTCCCATGATAGACTGTCTGCAAGCTGGGAAAGAGAGAAGCCACTAGTGGCTCAGTCCAAGTCCAAAAGCCTCAGAACCAGGGAAGCTGATAGTATAGTCGTTGGTCTGTGGCTTAAGGCCTGAGAGCCCTTGGGAAGCTGCTGGTGCAAGTCCCAGAGTCCAAAGGCTGAAGAACCTGGAGTCTGATGTCCAAGCACAGGAGGAGCACAAGCAAGCACCTGGCAGGGGAAGAAGAAAGAGCCGGAAGTCTCAGCAAGCAAACCAATCCCACCTTCTCCCACCTACCTTGTTCTAGCCACACCGGCAGGTGATTGGATGGTGCCCACCCACACTGAGGGTAGGTCTTCCTCTCCCAGTCCACAGACTCATTTGTCAATCTCCTCTGGCAACACCCTCAGGGATACCAAGAAACCATACTTCACCAGCCATCCAGGCATACCTCTATCCAATCAACTTGACACCTCATATTAACCATCACAACTATTATATTTGAGCTTCCTAATGTTGTTAAGAAGCTACAATTATCTGGACATGCATGCATGTATACACACAAGCACGCATGCGCACACACACACACACACACATATACACACAGAGTATCCTTCTGCACCTTTTTAAATTGGGTATTCAGGCAGCTCATCTCAAGGTGACATCTTAAAAAGGTCTCAATCAAGATTGTGGAATGGCACAAGAAAAGGCTGGCTGAATACCTGCCCACCAAGAGGTCTCGCTGGTTGGCATTTTGACATCACCATTCTCAGGTCTTGCCCTCAGCTCTGTAGGCTCAGAAACGTGAGTCCATCAGTACTCCTGAGGAAAGATTCACAGTAGCCTTGCTCACAAGACATTGAAGAGCAAATCAATGGCTGGGGTGTTAATCACGATGAGAAACGCGACTGACGCGTGGATTGTAGTGGGTTCTCATCCTATAGGAGAAATCAAATTATAATGACAAGAGTGCATGCTGAGCATGAATCAGATCAAGGGAAATGACAGTCCACATATCCACTGGCATTAGGTTCGGAGAGTCTGATGAGGGACATCTAGGATAGGAGTATGGCCCCTGGGACTGCAGAAGGAAGCCACAGGCTAGTGTACATACACTTCACAGACAATACAAGATCCGCATAGCAGACCCTGTATTTCATGTTGTCCACCTTCCCTATGATGAATCTCCTTTTGTCTTTCCCTCTTTGGATACACTAATAATTGTGTTTTTTTTTTAGACTGAGTATTGCTCTGTCGCCCAGGCTGGAGTGCAGTGGCAAGATATCGGCTCACTGCAACCTCTGCCTCCCAGGTTCAAGAGATTCTTATGCCTCAGCCTCCTGAGTAGCTGGAACTACAGGCATGCGCCACCATGCCTGGCTAATTTTTGTATTTTTAGTAGAGATGGGGTCTCACCATGTTGGCCAGGCTGGTCTCGAACTCCTGACCTCAAGTGATCTATCTGCCTTGGCCTCCTAAGGTGCTGGGATTACAGGCGTGAGCCACCGCGCTCAGCCTGATACACTAATATCTTGTAGAGTGTCTGTAGCAACTTTACACACAAATCCGGCCTGATTTCACCCAAAACTATTCCCTGATATTTGACTGAAAGAATCTTTTGGTTCCACCCTTGCAGGATGCATTTCTATAGCTCGATTCTGAAAAGTGTTCCTTACTCGACGTTTGAGGGAGAGGGGTCCCTGACTCTGGCCCCGTTTACTGCTCACCCCTGAAGTCTTGCTGCTTTTTAGATAATGCTCTTTCTCCTTTGCCTTCAGCAGAAGTGTAAGTCCTTGTCCATGCTCTGGATCTGTGCCAATTCCTACAGCTTCTTCTGGTTGGCATCCAAAGCCCTGAATATCATCATCCAAAGAGAGAAACACTGCGATCTGACGACATGCAGTTCTGTAATGTCCTGTTGGCTACAATCAGTTCTGACGTAATGTATTTATGGGATAGATAAGATCAGTTCAAGATCATAAAGTATTGAAAGGTGGATATACCAGAGGTAGAGAAGAGGTTTAGGAGGATAAATCATGGCTTCCCCCTGTTCATTTCCCTTTGTCCAATGCCATTAATATGCATATGATACCCAGAGAGTGAAAGATTTATTTCCCATTCAGCTTAATTACACAAACATTTATTCATTAAGCACCTATTGTCTGATACTTTCCATACCAGGCAGTCAGTGAAATGAGGAATTTGGAAAAATAATTTTGTTTCTAATACAGTAAAAAATTAGTAGTTTGACTTTCCTAGCTTGGCAACTTTGTATTAATACCTGTGAGTTATTAGGTAGAATATACAGATGAATGTGACATAGTCAAAAAGCTTGAGGTCTTCTGGAAGAGACAAAATATGTATTTATTCATTCAATAAATATTTATTGAGCATTTATTATGTACTGCCCACATTTTGCTCCAGCCGTATCAAACCCCTTGTCATTCCCTGGGCCCATTGCACCGTTGCATCTGCCTGCCGTTGCCCTTCCTGAGAGAGTGAAATAAGTAGGAGCAACTGGACTAGTTAATGAAGCAAGGACCTGGAGCAAATAGGATGCAGGCAATCAAGACACAGGCAGGAAGGCAAGAGAGCCTCTGCCGAGACTGTAGGAGAGGTGTGTGGATGATCAGGGATGTAGGTAAACACGGTGGTGGTAGAAGGGCCACATGTGGAACACAGAGGGAACACTGGATCTGGGCCAGTTCTGCCCAACACAGCATTCCTCTAATGGGAAATTTTGGCTCAGGGACTCTCCAGAGACCTGACTGAGATTTTCTTCAACTTCTGCTAGGCTCTTCCCATTCAATCCCTCCTTCCCTTCCCGCTCTCCTTCCACAGATGTAGACCTGCACCATGGTTAAATGCTTTTCCTAATTACCCCTGCTCCCTCGCCCTTTGTCCTCACAGGCATTTCCCTCAACAAACCTCTTGAACATAGAATTCCTGCTTGGTGTCTGCCTCTCAGAGGACCCAAATTAATACCACATCTTATAAGTGGAGGAAAATGGAAGGTTGAAGGGACTCAGTGTGGTTTCTCCATGTGATGGAAGAACAGACGTAGAGGGAATGAGAGTACAGGAATTGCAAGGGTCGGTGGCAAGGGCTGGAGAGCAGATTAGACCGATCAGGATGTAAAAGGGTTTGGGGGAGGAGAGTTCAGAGAATGGCTGTAGGAATAGGTTGCTGGGGGAGAGACGAAGGTCAATGATACTAGTCTGGAACTACCAGGCAAGATATTAGTTGCCTGTTCGTTACTAATAGAACCGTGCTTTTATTCAGAACAGCAGTGGACCCAGCCGACAATTCTCAGCTTTCTTTGCAGTTAGGGGTGGCCAAAAATGTATAAGTAAAGATCACTGGCTAGGGAAGGGGGCGGGGCACAAGAAAAAAAAAGTGAGCGATCACCTAGAAGGTGTGCCCATTTGCCATTTCTTCTCCTTTCTTCTTCCAGCCTTTCAGCCAGTTCAGACCATGAACCGCTTTAAGGACGGAAACCAAGGCTAGGATGGTGGAGCAAAAAGACACGGGTCCCTAAACAACATGGAGTCACCATTCTAGCCCTGATTCGACTATATGAGAGGGTTTGTATTATTTAAGCCACTTTGCTGGGTATTTCATGTGCAGTCAAACCAATTCTAACTGGTAGAGTTAGAATTGTTGACACAGACATAACTATCTCCGGGAGGTTGAGGTAGAGAGAATGTATATAAGTCAGATGGAAAGATGCATAGTGTTTAAGGGGGAATGTTTTGGAGGCTGAGAGGAACAAGAAGAAAATGGCATGTATGTGAACGTGTACACATCAGGGGCGGAGGGCCAAAGGGCAGAGGTTCTCGCCTGAGAGTGGAGATGCGCTGGATTGGAAATATCGATGAGAAGTGGCCAGTAGGAGAGTATTTATCTCCCCTCCCTGGCCCTAGATGACTGTGGGGTGATGGAGTGGAGCAGCTTCTACCCTGGAAGGCTGAAATAAGTGTTTGTTTCCAATGGGAGTTTAGAAAACAATCAAAATGGACAGGGGAGCTCTATTCAGTGAAGGAAAGAGTCAGAGGAAATAAATCGCAAAAGAACACTGAGGCGAGCAGAGAGGCGAGGGCGCAGTGGGGAGTGCAGCGTTGCCTTTGGGGGGTGGCTAAAGACTGCAGAGAGCAGAAGTGTGGAGGGAATGGCTTGCACTGACTTTCAGCCCCTGACAGAGCTTCCTGCAGGGTCAGGCCCAGGTCCCATGGAAGGGGAGTGGGGAGGGGGAAGAGCAGTGCAGCCTGCAGATTTCCTAAGTTTTTGCTGCTGTTCCGGGACAAATTTGCCTAAGGTAGGAATGAGTCCTCATCGCAAATGTGGATCCTGACTCGAATACAGTTACAGTTACAGTTCAGCTCCATCTGAAGGCGAGAAACAAGCTCCCAGGTGAAGGAGCTCGGAGTCTGAAAGCTGCCTGGGCCAAAGTACCTGGTAATTAGGGTTCGTCTTGCTGTCTGAGGACTGGAGCTGTTTCTGCCCCACTTGGCATTTCCCTATGTTCTCCCCTCAAATCAACAAATCATGACAACTCTAAGGATTTGGGGGTGGGGGACATTAAGTGAAGATCATTGAGTTTAATGTGTTACATGAAAGAACCAAGAACCGATATGAATGGAATGAATCTTAGCATTTTTTAAGTTTGAGAACTTCAAGTTCAGTCATACTTCCCCTTCCCCCATCTCTTTGCCTCTCCTAAAAATACTGCATGGACAATAGGACCCGATTTTCTGAACCTCAAAGAAGATACACTGTTTGCTAATAAGTGTATTTTTTGTTAACAGGCCAGCATTTTTGAAATTAGGAAAGCCCTCAAAAATGCAGGCTCTGTCTTCCTACTCTCTAGGACATATTCACAACTAAGTCAGTTTCGTTTTTAGGATTTTGTGGCACCCATCTCATCTGGTGAGAATTAAAAAATTCTCAGGGTGTTGTAAAAATATGTTTGGGAATTACCAACCTAGATATTTCCCAAAAATGCATTAGACATCCCGTGTCCTAAGCCAAGCAATTCACAGCCATCCTGCCTGCAGAGAGCCCGCTTCTTAATCTTCTCTTGTTCAGAGAACGCATCAGGCCTGGGAAGGCCAGCAAGCCCAGTTCCCAGTGAGTGACAAGTTTGGATTCCAGGGGTTCTGAGTAGACTTTGAACCTTCTCAATACTACTTTTGCCTCACTGCTTCAGTGACTTTGGACATTTTCTTCTGATTGGTTAGGATTAAATGTGCTTTTCTAAGCTCCTGTTGAGACATGTGGTTCTCATTACTGTCACTGCTCGTTCCCCACAGTCCAGCAGCCTCTCCCCCTTTCTCCAGCATTGCCTGTTATCTCAGGATCCCATTACAGGCTTGGAGGAACCGGCTGGGAGTCTGGATGTGGGTGATGAGGAAGGCTGGTAGGGAAGCCAGGAACCCACAAGAACTATGGTCCAGGAGTTCCATTCTTCTTTGTCCACAAACATGACAGGGCAGCCTGGGAGGGTTCAGGAGAGTCTTCTCCCCAAGTCAGTATGTTAACTCGTGGAATTTCACTAAATGAATGTCAAGGTGCATCAGTCAGGGGCCTGACAGGAAAGACGGCACCATCAAATTGGGTGATTTGAGTAGAGTTTAATCAAACCATGTGCTAGTTGGATTCTCTGGGAAGCAGATGCCAGGATGGAGTTAGGAGTGTGGAGTTAGTTAGAAGTTAGGATTTATTACGGGTTATGTATATGGAAGACAAAAGGAGCAGGAAGCAGGAATGAACAGGGAAAACCTTCAGTCTCGATGCAAATCACCTATAATAAAAAAAGAAGGGACAAAGCAGGACTGGGCCAGGGAAGCTCAGAGCATGAGTCTGATCTGACTGAGTCTTAACCAACCCAGTCGGGAGCAGGAGTGAAGACAGCCAGTTAGAGGAGTCTCTGTTGCTGCACAGAAATGGTCAGGACCCCCGGCCCTGGTATCCCCATCATGTTCAGTCATTAGCTGGGGCTGTTCGGAAAGAGCGTGGCAAACAGCAGCAGCAGCAGCAGCAGCAAGAACAACCATAAAATCGATCTTGAAGGTTGAAGGCAGTCAATTCACTGCAGCCTTGCAGCTGAATGGCAAGTTCTTTCACGCAAGAAGATCTGAGAGGTGCACCTCTATGGCTGCCACGTGGGCTTCTCCCGAATGCACAGGTAGGGGGTAGAGCACCCACAGCCACAGAGCAGACTAGGAAGAGAGGGGCCCCATTGACCTCATCAGCCCTGAGTACAGACTGTCAGGTGGGGATGCAGCCACCCTGAAGGGAGGGAGTCGGGGAGTAAGCACCTGCGCATCACCCTCCTCCCTCCATCCTGCCAGTGCTCCCCATTCTTCATGCCAAACAGCTTGTTGGTATAATGCATGCCCATCAGCCTCCCAGGGTGTTCAGCAGGGTGCAGGGGCTCAGCAAACACAGGCAGCACACCAGGGCAGCCTTGGAGAAGGAGCAAAGTCTCCCAGGGAGAGAGAATCCAGTAGGCAGAGATGTTTCTTTGTCTTGCCAAGCTTCTCCCCAGCTGTCTGCATTCCAAAGTCACTGCCCAGCTAACAAAGGATCGCTCTCCACCCCTCAGTAGCTCCACTGCCAAATCAGGGGCCTTAGGAATGAGTGCAGAGACAGAGAGAGAGAGAGAGAGAGAGAGAAGAGGAGAGGAGGGGAGAGGAGGGAAGGGGGAAGGGTAGGAGACACTTCAGAAGCGGAGTGCCCACTCGCATACACCACACACATGCACACACACCACATTCTACTTTCCTGGGTCTTATACATGAGGGTGAGAGGTGACACAGAGACCAGAATCTGAAGCCAACAGCATTCCTGAGACTCCTTATGCACCTGCCTGTGCAGCCCAAACTTCCCAGAACTTCTCCTCTTTCAGGGTCTTGACGCTTTGCAGAGTGGCCTGTGGCCATCTGTGCATGTGACCCTTAGGTCTCACCACTTCTGACAGAGGACTCCTCTCTGATGGCAGCTCACTTTCTCCAGCTGCCTGTAGGTATTTATCTTGTGATGCTGTTTCACAGCCATTCACAGCCACAGGAAACATTAGTTCTGCTTCCGAGGAATGGACAATGCTGGGCAAATTACTTTTGGCAGCGAGCAGTTAAGATAATTTTTTAATGATACGAACAGGACTCAGCCGATGGTGTTCAAAACAGTCCTGCTGGAGCTGAACTGGGAGCCGGCAGATGGCTTCTCTCCTAACTCAGTTTGACTGAGTGAGACATTTGAGTTGAGCTTCTATTAAAGAGGTAGAATGTATTAAATTGTTTTGATGATGGTTGGCCTTTTTTCAGTGAAAGAATGTAACTTTTTTTGTTTATAAAAGAGTATACATGGACCATTTCCCTCTCCTACCCCCTATTCAATAAGGCCCAGGCCAATTTCTTAAGTGAAGGCTCAGGACTTACTAAGTCACTTATTTTTCTACAATGTTTGCAAAAGTAATTGGTGAAAAATGTCCAAATGACACGAGTGTATTCGGACAATGAGAAGGGAGATGGGTTTCCTTCTTAAGGGTCAGAAACAGTACCCATCTCCCTGCTAGCTTTGGTCCCCTGCCTTCACCACAGTGGGAGCTAAGTGAATTCTTGTTGATTGTTAAAAGGAAAGGCAAATAATTTTCCAGTGTTGTTTTCTGTTGGGACACTGATGTGATGCTGATCTGTAAGGCAGCTCTCTCTGCGGAATCACCACCTCGCATCCAGGGAGAATTAATACAGGGCACAATGGAGACAGAGACCCAGCCGAGTTGACAATTACAGGGTGGCGGAGTGGGTGGGGTGGAGGGGAAAGAGCAGGAGGCAGCGTTTGCTTTTGCCTTCTGATAGTCTCGCCTGGAACTTGGACACTTCTACATTATCCTTCTAGTCTGTAAAACAGCAGAAGGGAGTTTAAAGGAAGACATTTCTGCTTATCTGTCTAAATAGGTTTGCTAAGGACTGCTATAATAGAGATCACCGAGTGGCTGAAACAACACAGATGTATTTCCTCCCAGTTCTGAGGATGAGAGATCGTGCTGTCAGCAAGACTGGTTTCTTCTGAGGCCTTTCCCTTGGCTTGTAAATGGCTGCCTTCTCCCAGGGACTTCATGCACTCTTCCCTGTGTGTGTATCTGTACGCTAATCTCCTTTTCTTGTGAGGTCACCTGTCAGATTGGGTTAGCACCCATCCTAATGAACTCCTTTTAACTTAATTACCTCTTTAAAGACTTATCTCCAGTCACATTCTGAGGTACTAGAGGGTTAGGACTTCAGCATAAGAATTTGAGGGGACAAAATCCAGCCTATAACATTGCCATTGCCTGTTTCACTTCTTAGTCTAGTCTTTTGTTTGTGGCCTAGTGGTTGACCTAGTGGCAGGGAGGCACAGCCTTCTATCTCTAACCTTCTGGAAATGGCTCTGTGATTGCACAGTCCTGGCAGAGTCAGCTATATCTTGCATCCTATGGCACATGTGCTTCTTAAAAGTTAGATGAAGACTTTAAAGTTAAGGCATGTTTTCAAGCCTGCTTATGAAAGGAAACCCGCAATAAATACTTTGTAAAATTCAGAATTGTCTTCTAATTTATTTACTGTTGTAAGTTCAGATTTCTGGGTTAACAATTTTCTTTTCTTTTCTTTTTTTTCTTTTTTTTGAGATGGAGTTTCACTCTTGTTGCCCAAGCTGGAGTGCAGTGGCACAATCTCGACTCACCGCAACCTCTGCCTCCCAGGTTCAAGCGATTCTCCTGCCTCAGCATCCCGAGTAGCTGGGATTACAGATATGCGCCACCACGCCTGGCTAATTTTGTATTTTTAGTAGAGATGGGGTTTCTCCATGTTGGTCAGGCTGGTCTCGAACTCCCAACCTCAGGTGATCTGCCCTCCTTGGCCTCCCAAAGTGCTGGAATTACAGGCGTGAGCCACGGTGCCAGGCTTGGGTCAACAATTTTCCAAGAGAAGGGCCTATCCATATTCATAAACACCAACAGTTCAACAAAAATTTTGGAGGTCTTGCTACATGGTAAGCTCTTGCTGCTGGGTGCTTAGGATACAACTGTGCACAGGAAAATGAGGGCCTTGCCTGCCTGCAGTTTCATATTTAACAGGGCAAACATATGAGTTGTGAATTATTAGCATATTGTTTTGTAGATGCAGCTGTAATAGATTTATAAAATTGAGCCAAATTGGTCACAACTAGGTATAGTTTGGGAAAATACTTCTTGATGAATCTCCCTCCTTTCTTTCTTCCTTCTTTCCCACTCTCCCTCCCTCCCTCCCTTCCCTCCTCCCTCCCTCCCTTCCCCCCCTCCCTCCCTTCCTTCCCTCCCTCCCTTCCTTCCTTCCTTGCTTCCTTCCCTCCCTCCCTCCCTCCCTTCCTTCTCTCCCTCCCTTCCTTCCTTCCTGTTGAACAAAATTTCAGAGCTTTGAAGTGTTATTGCAGATTGGCTTGTGGAAGTTCTACAGTACCACCAGTGGTCTTTCAAGCCTGATATGCTTTCATTTGATTTCCTTTTTGATGCAAAAGAAATTTTAAAAGTGTACTAAAATCAGTGGTATAGAAATTGCAGTAAGGGATGTTCTCAATTAGAAGTAACCCATAAGTGCTGTGTATCCATGAGCCAGGAACATTCGTCTATTTAGCCAAGTGGAAAGACAAGTGAGACGGGGGTTAGCAAAAAATAGATAAATATGCATACTTTCAAAAGAGTAATTATATTTTTACACTTCTTCAAGCTGTCCTATTTTCTCTGTCTCTTTTTTATGGGGCAGTGCTAAATTTAAAGCAAATGGAAAAACAACCAGACTGAATGTTACAACAAAAGGTATTGTATCAAACGAACTAACCAAGACAAGTTTGTTGAGAAGGTTCTAATTAGCTGAGCTTTGTGCACACTCAGCCAAGTTCTAGTATGCTGCATAGAACTTTGGCAGACAAATCACTATGGCATGTGATGGTGACTGACCTTACTTTGAAGCAAATTATTACTTCCAAGAATTATAATGCTGCAACTTCTTGGACATAGCAGTGCTCATTTTAAGGACATCTTTTAGATAGAAATTTAAGAAACAAAACAATACAAAGCAAAACAAAAACAAAAAGTGATATTGTTTAGAACTATGTAGCCATCCAAATGGCATGCCATGAATATCTACCAGCTTCATGATTATATGTCAATCTACAGCTTTTTACATAAAAAAAGGCTTCGCCATGGGGCAGGTTAGCTGAACAGCCCTCGACAAAATGACCTTGAGCCTCTTCCCTGCTTTTTTTTTTTTTTTTTGAGATGGAGTCTCACTCTGTTGCCCAGGCTGGAGTGCAGTGGCGCCATCTTGGCTCACTGCAACTTCTGCCTCCCAGTTCAAGTGATTCTCCATCTTCAGCCTCTCCGGTGGCTGGGATTACAGGCCCGCACCACCACACCCAGCTAATTTTTGTATTTTTAGTAGAGCTAGGGTTTCACCATGTTGGCCAGGCTGATCTCCAACTCCTGGCCTCAAGTGATCCATCCGCCTTGGCATCCCAAAGTGCTAGGATTATAGGCATGGCCACTGTGCCTGGCCAGTTTTTTTTCTTTTATGGGATATAATGCTAGTATAGCTCCTGGCCATATCTTTTGCTTGGGTAAAGCAGAAGCTTGCATTTTCTAAGTTTGTTTGCTACTGATTCCCATAGTTTTTGATAGAACAAGAGAACAAAGCAGTCACTGGTTCTAGTTCTTACATATATAGATGATGGAACAGAGGTTTCCAATATTTTTCCTTTGGCTGTTTGTCTCCCAACAAGGTAACAATCCGAATATTCCTCTGTGGTGTAGAGGTAGGCCAAAGAATCAGGTAATGTATAAACAAAACTACATCAAAAAGGCCTGTCCATTTCAGTGTCTTAAGACTGACCCAAGCCTCTGGCTTCAAATGGATTGAAAAGGTGGTGAAAAGGGCCATTGCTTAAAGATTTTCTACACAGAGGCAAAATCAAGATATTCACTGTTGGCTGGGCATGGTGGCTCATGCCTGTAATCCCAGCACCTTGGGAGGCCGAAGCGGGCGGATCACCTGAGGTTGGGAGTTCAAGACCAGCCTGACCAACATGGAGAAACCCCATCTCTACTAAAAATACAAAATTAGCTGGGCGTGGTGGCGCATGCCTGCAGTCCCAGCTACTCCAGAGCCTGAGGCAGGAGAATCGCTTGGACCCAGGAGGCGGAGGTTGCGGTGAGCCAAGATTGTGCCATTGCACTCCAGCCTGGGCAACAAGAGTGAAACTCCCATCTCAAAAAAAAAAAAAAAAGGATATTCACTGTTAATTATTTGAAACCATCCAGGCTAAAATACCCACTTTGAGATCCTTTGTCCGCTGGTTGGCCATGGTGCAGCTGTGTGCACATTCTAACACACTGACTCGAAGAGTTTGGATCCCATGTGTTGCAAATAGTTCAGTCTAGCAGGAGCTGTGGACAACAGTGCAAACAGATGTGCTCATTGGTTGGCACATCCAAAATAAGCACTTTATGATGCTAGAAATGAAAGTGCCCTTTAGTTCCGAGGAGGAAATAGAAGGCACTCAGCTCTAATAGAACCATTCTTGGGTTCATGGGCAGCAATTTCAGGGCCAGGAAGGAGCTGAAGTGAATCTTCCCTATCCCTCTGCCTCGGGTGTCAGAACCTGTTTACTGGAACTGGAAGACACTGCCTACATTGCCTGAGACAGGCCTTCCCTCATCTCGCTTCTGATGTTGCAAAGTAGAAGTCAGGAACTTTTCAGAGAAGGAAACTGAATCCAGAAAGGCTGATGTTTCTCAAGGCCACAGAGCTGGCCGATAGGAGAGCTGGGGACTCGAGGTGAACTTGAGTTGGCTCCACCGTCCCAGGTTGGTTCCATGAGTCTGCCATGATGCCTGTGGGACACAATCTGTCTTTGAGACATTGGAGATCCCAGTTAGCTTAGTTCATCTCCACCAGTGCTCACATCATGTACTTTATAGGGGGCTCCCCCAACCCCATGCAGCAGTTTTGCTACACAGCTCAGAACAAGGACGCACCTTTACACACAGCTCCTGTGTTTTGCAACACATGTGCTGTGTGCACAGGCTTATGTGAAATCTGGTCATGAAACTACAAACACACCCTTGCTGCGGTGGGCCCAGTCATTTTGTCCACCCACAGCGCGGGGGTTGCCAGCTCTGTCTCACAGTTGGTACCTCTAGAAGAAAGCAACTTCCGAGACTTCTGGCTGGGCATGGTGGTTCACACCTGTAATCCCAACATTTTGGGAGGCCAAGGCAGGCGGATCACCTGAGGTCAGGAGTTTTGAGACCAGCCTGGACAACGTGGTGAAACCCCATCTCTACCCACCGCCCCCCCACACACAAAAAATATCCGGGCATCGTGGCATGCACCTGTAGTCCCAGCTACTGGGGAGGCTGAGGTGGGAGGATTGCTTGAACTCAGGAGGTGGAGGTTGCAGTGAGGGGAGGTTGCAATGAGCTGAGATCGCGCCACTGCACTCCAGCCTGGGTGACAGAGCAAGACCTTGTAAGAAAGAAAGAGAGAGACAGAGAGCGCAAGCAAGCAAGCCACTTCTGAGGTTCAATGGTAACACTGAGAGTTGCCTCACAGAGGATTGAGAACAAGCAGGGAGGAGGGCAGCTATTAGTAGATCCCCAGTCGTGAGGGATTCAGATGGCTGGTTGAAGGTAATGCCATCTTTTTTCCATAGTAAACGTGGGCCAGGA
Source organism: Hylobates moloch (assembly GCF_009828535.3). Lineage (NCBI taxonomy): Eukaryota > Metazoa > Chordata > Mammalia > Primates > Hylobatidae > Hylobates > Hylobates moloch. The sequence continues at coordinate 49,967,137 of NW_026652277.1, read as the reverse complement.
GCTGTAGGGAAGGGTACTCTTTTGCAGGGCAAAGCCTTCACAGCCCCAGCTAGCCCAGGCTGCTGTTAGCTGATATTTTCCTTTTGGATCTTGTGAAGTAGTTACAGGCAGGATGTGGCTGACTGCTCTTCCAGATGGGGAGTTGTGGCACCACGGGGTCGGGGGGTGAATGGAGAGGGAAAGAAGGCTGTGTCGGAGCCCACAGAAGCTGCTGGGACAGCCAGGCTTGTTGTCCTGAGACAGGCCTTCCCTCCTCTTGCTTCTGATGTTGCAAATGTAGAAGTCAGGAACATCCTTGGGTGGGATAGGGGCTTTGGACTCTACAGTCCACAGGGAAATAGCAGAGAGAACAAGGAAAGGAGTTTCCAGTTCATTTATAGCACATCCTTGACGTAAAGGAAGGGGAAAGAGTTTGATTAACACCCTAAGCTGAAACAATGAAGAAGATGGCCGAATAGGAACAGCTCCGGTCTCCAGCTCCCAGCCCCAGCGACACAGAAGACGGGTGATTTCTGCATTTCTGCTTGAGGTACCGGTTTCATCTCACTAGGGAGTGCCTAACAGTGGGTGCAGGACAGTCGGTGAAGCGCACTGTGCGCGAGCCGAAGCAGGGCGAGGCATTGCCTCACTCGGGAAGCGCAAGGGGTCAGGGCGTTCCCTTTCCTAGTCAAAGAAAGGGGAAACAGACGGCACCTGGAATATCGGGTCAGTCCCACCCCAATACTGCGCTTTTCCAACGGGCCTGGAAAACGGCACACTAGGAGATTGTGTCCCGCACCTGGCTCGGAGGGTCCTGTGCCCACGGAGTCTCGCTGATTGCTAGCACAGCAGTCTGAGATCAAGCTGCAAGGCGGCAGCGAGGCTGGGGGAGGGGCGCCCGCCATTGCCCAGGCTTGCTTAGGTAAACAAAGCAGCCAGGAAGCTCGAACTGGGTGGAGCCCACCACAGCTCAAGGAGGCCTGCCTGCCTCTATAGGCTCCACCTCTGGGGGCAGGGCACAGACAAACAAAAACTCAGCAAGAACCTCCACAGACTTAAAGGTCCCTGTCTGACTGACAGCTTTGAAGAGAGTAGTGGTTCTCCCAGCACGCAGCTGGAGATCTGAGAACGGACAGACTGCCTCCTAAAGTGGGTCCCTCACCCCTGAGCAGCCTAACTGGGAGGCACCCCCCCAGTAGGGACAGACTGACACCTCATTCAACCGGGTACTCCTCTGAGACAAAACTTTCAGACGAACTATCAGACAGCTGAATTTGTGGTCTCACGAAAATCCGCTGTTCTGCAGCCACCGCTGCTGACACCCAGCCAAACAGGGTCTGGAGTGGACCTCTAGTAAACTCCAACAGACCTGCAGCTGAGGGTCCTGTCTGGTAGAAGGAAAACTAACAAACAGAAAGGACATCCACACCAAAAACCCATCTGTACATCTCCATCATCAAAGACCAAAAGTAGATAAAACCACAAAGATGGGGAAAAAACAGAACAAAAAAACTGGAAACTCTAAAAAACAGAGCACCTCTCCTCCTCCAAAGGAATGCAGTTCCTCACCAGCAACGGAACAAAGCTGGATGGAGGATGACTTTGATGAGTTGAGAGAAGAAGGCTTCAGACGATCAAACTACTCTGAGCTACGAGAGGAAATTCAAAACAATAGCAAAGAAGTTAAAAACTTTGAAAAAATATTAGAAGAATGGATAACTAGAATAACCAATGGAGAGAAGGGCTTAAAGGAGCTGATGGAGCTGAAAGCCAAGTTTCGAGAACTACGCGAAGATTGCAGAAGCCTCAGTAGCAGATGCGATCAACTGGAAGAAAGGGTATCACTGATGGAAGATGAAATGAATGAAATGAAGAGAGAAGGGAAGTTTAGAGAAAAAAGAATAAAAAGAAATGAACAAAGCCTCCGAGAAATTTGGGACTATGTGAAAAGACCAAACCTACGTCTGATTGGTGTACCTGAAAATGATGGGGAGAATGGAACCAAGTTGGAAAACACTCTGCAAGATATTATCCAGGAGAACTTCCCCAATCTAGCAAGGCAGGCCAGCATTCAGATTCAGGAAATACAGAGAACGCCACAAAGATACTCCTCGAGAAGGGCAACTCCAAGACACATAATTGTCAGATTCACCAAAGTTGAAATGAAGGAAAAAATGTTAAGGGCAGCCAGAGAGAAAGGTCGGGTTACCCACAAAGGGAAGCCCATCAGACTAACAGCTGATCTCTCAGCAGAAACTCTACAAGCCAGAAGAGAGTGGGGGCCGATATTCAACATTCTTAAAGAAAAGAATTTTCAACCCAGAATTTGCTATCCCGCCAAACTAAGCTTCATAAGTGAAGGAGAAATAAAATACTTTACAGACAAGCAAACGCTGAGTGATTTTGTCACCACTAGGCCTGCCCTAAAAGAGCTCCTGAAGGAAGCACTAAACATGGAAAGGAACAACTGGTACCAGCCACTGCAAAAACATGCCAAATTGTAAAGACCATCGAGGCTAGGAAGAAACAATAGCAACTAACGAGCAAAATAACCAACTAACATCATAACGACAGGATCAGATTCACACATAACAATATTAACGTTAAATGTAAATGGGCTAAATGCTCCAATCAAAAGACACAGACTGGCAAACTGGATAAGGAGTCAGGACCCATCAGTGTGCTGTATTCAGGAAACCCATCTCACGTGCAGAGACACACATAGACTCAAAATAAAGGGATGGAGGAAGATCTATCAAGCAAATGGAAAACAAAAAAAGGCAGGGGTTGCAATCCTAGTCTCTGATAAAATAGACTTTAAACCAACAAAGATCAAAAGAGACAAAGAAGGCCATTACATAATGGTAAAGGGATCAATTCAACAAGAAGAGCTAACTATCCTAAATATATATGCACCCAACACAGGAGCACCCAGATTCATAAAGCAAGTCCTCAGTGACCTACAAAGGGACTTAAACTCCCACACAATAATAATGGGAGATTTTAACACCCCACTGTCAACATTAGACAGATCAACGAGACAGAAAGTTAACAAGGATATCCAGGAATTGAACTCAGCTCTACATAAAGTGGACCTAATAGACATCTACAGAACTCTCCACCCCAAGTCAACAGAATATACATTTTTTTCAGCACCACACCACACCTATTCCAAAATTTGACCACATAGTTGGAAGTAAAGCTCTCCTCAGCAAATGTAAAAGAACAGAAATTATAACAAACTGTCTCTCAGACCACAGTGCAATCAAACTAGAACTCAGGATTAAGAAATTCACTCAAAACCGCTCAACTACATGGAAACTGAACAACCTGCTCCTGAATGACTATTGGGTACATAATGAAATGAAGGCAGAAATAAAGATGTTCTTTGAAACCAACGAGAACAAAGATACAACATACCAGAATCTCTGGGACACATTCAAAGCAGTGTGTAGAGGGAAATTTATAGCACTAAATGCCCACAAGAGAAAGCAGGAAAGATCCAAAATTGACACCCTAACATCACAATTAAAAGAACTAGAAAAGCAAGAGCAAACACATTCAAAAGCTAGCAGAAGGCTAGAAATAACTAAAATCAGAGCAGAACTGAAGGAAATAGAGACACAAAAAACCCTTCAAAAAATTAATGAATCCAGGAGCTGGTTTTTTGAAAAGATCAACAAAATTGATGGACCACTAGCAAGACTAATAAAGAAGAAAAGAGAGAAGAATCAAATAGATGCAATAAAAAACGAAAAAGGGGATATCACCACCGATCCCACAGAAATACAATCTACCATCAGAGAATACTACAAACACCTCTATGCAAATAAACTAGAAAATCTAGAAGAAATGGATAAATTCCTTGACAAATACACCCTCCCAAGACTAAACCAGGAAGAAGTTGAATCTCTGAATAGACCAATAACAGGTTCTGAAATTGTGGCAATAATCAATAGCTTACCAACCAAAAAGAGTCCAGGACCTGACGGATTCACAGCTGAATTCTACCAGAGGTACAAGGAGGAACTGGTACCATTCCTTCTGAAACTATTCCAATCGATAGAAAAAGAGGGAATCCTCCCTAACACATTTTATGAAGCCAGCATCGTCCTGATACCAAAACCTGGCAGAGACATAACCAAAAAAGAGAATTTCAGACCAATATCCTTGATGAACATTGATGCAAAAATCCTCAATAAAATACTGGCAAACCGAATCCAGCAGCACATCAAAAAGCTTATACACCATGATCAAGTGGGCTTCATCCCTGGGATGCAAGGCTGGTTCAACATACGCAAATCAATAAATGTAATCCAGCATATAAACAGAACCAAAGACAAAAACCACATGATTATCTCAATAGATGCAGAAAAGGCCTTTGACAAAATTCAACAACCCTTCATGCTAAAAACTCTCAATAAATTAGGTATTGATGGGACGTATCTCAAAATAATAAGAGCTATCTATGACAAACCCACAGCCAATATCATACTGAATGGGCAAAAACTGGAAGCATTCCCTCTGAAAACTGGCACAAGACAGGGATGCCCTCTCTCACCGCTCCTATTCAACATAGTCCTGGAAGTTCTGGCCAGAGCAATCAGGCAGGAGAAGGAAATAAAGGGTATTCAACTAGGAAAAGAGGAAGTCAAATTGTCACTGTTTGCAGATGACATGATTGTATATCTAGAAAACCCCATTGTCTCAGCCCAAAATCTCCTTAAGCTGATTAGCAACTTCAGCAAAGTCTCAGGATACAAAATTAATGTACAAAAATCACAAGCATTCTTGTACACCAATAACAGACAAACAGAGAGCCAAATCATGAGTGAACTCCCATTCACAATTGCTTCAAAGAGAATAAAATACCTAGGAATCCAACTTACAAGGGATGTGAAGGACCTCTTCAAGGAGAACTACAAACCACTGCTCAATGAAATCAAAGAGGATACAAACAAATGGAAGAACATTCCATGCTCATGGGTTGGAAGAATCAATATCGTGAAAATGGCCATACTGCCCAAGGTAATTTATAGATTCAATGCCATCCCCATCAAGCTACCAATGACTTTCTTCACAGAATTGGAAAAAACTACTTTAAAGTTCATATGGAACCAAAAAAGAGCCCGCATCGCCAAGTCAATCCTAAGCCAAAAGAACAAAGCTGGAGGCATCACGCTACCTGACTTTAAACTATACTACAAGGCTACAGTAACCAAAACAGCATGGTACTGGTACCACAACAGAGACATAGATCAATGGAACAGAACAGAGCCCTCAGAAATGACGCCGCATAGCTACAACTATCTGATCTTTGACAAACCTGACAAAAACAAGAAATGGGGAAAGGATTCCCTATTTAATAAATGGTGCTGGGAAAACTGGCTAGCCATATGTAGAAAGCTGCAACTGGATCCCTTCCTTACACCTTATACAAAAATTAATTCAAGATGGATTAAAGACTTATATGTTAGACCTAAAACCATTAAAATCCTACAAGAAAACCTAGGCAATACCATTCAGGACATAGGCGTGGGCAAGGACTTCATGTCTAAAACACCAAAAGCAATGGCAACAAAAGCCAAAATCGACAAATGGGATCTCATTAAACTAAAGAGCTTCTGCACAGCAAAAGAAACTATCATCAGAGTGAACAGGCAACCTACAGAATGGGAGAAAATTTTTGCAACCTACTCATCTGACAAAGGGCTAATATCCAGAATCTACAATGAACTCAAACAAATTTACAAGAAAAAAACAAACAACCCCATCAAAAAATGGGCAGAGGACATGAACAGACACTTCTCAAAAGAAGACATTTATGCAGCCAAAAAACACATGAAGAAATGCTCATCATCACTGGCCATCAGAGAAATGCAAATCAAAACCACAGTGAGATACCATCTCACACCAGTTAGAATGGCCATCATTAAAAAATCAGGAAACAATAGGTGCTGGAGAGGATGTGGAGAAATAGGAACACTTTTACACTGTTGGTGGGACTGTAAACTAGTTCAACCATTGTGGAAGTCAGTGTGGCGATTCCTCAGGGATCTCGAACTAGAAATACCATTTGACCCAGCCATCCCATTACTGGGTATATACCCAAAGGACTATAAATCATGCTGCTATAAAGACACATGCACACGTATGTTTATTGCAGCACTATTCACAATAGCAAAGAGTTGGAACCAACCCAAATGTCCAACAACGATAGACTGGATTAAGAAAATGTGGCACATATACACCATGGAATACTATGCAGCCATAAAAAATGATGAGTTCGTGTCCTTTGTAGGGACATGGATGAAACTGGAAAACATCATTCTCAGTAAACTATCGCAAGCACATGTACCCTAAAACCCTAAAGTATAATAAAAAAAAAAAAAAAAAAAAAAAAAAAAACACCCTAAGCTAAAAATGGGAATTTTTTTTTTTTTTTTGACCCAGGCTGGAGTGCAGTGGTGCAATCCAGCTCACTGCAAGCTCCGCCTTCTGGGTTCAAGCAACTCTCCTGCCTCAGCCTCCAGAGTAGCTGGGACTACAGGCATCCGCCACCATGCCTGGCTAATTTTTTGTATTTTTAGTAGAGACAGGGTTTCACTGTGTTAGCCAGGATGGTCTCGATCTCCTGACCTTGTGATCTGCCCGCCTCGGCTTCCCAAAGTGCTGGGATTACAGACGTGAGCCACCGCGCCTGGCCAAAAATGGGAAAATTTTTAAAGAAAGGATTATATAGGTTAGGAGATTTCTTTCAGCCACTGAGAACACAACTGGCTTTCAGTCCCCTTTGTAATTGGGGACAGGAGTGAAATGGACAAATGAACCTCACAGATAATCCCCAATGCTTACTCTCATCCATGAGTTTCAACCTCTCCTCTCCACAAATCTTCTATTCCAGGTCCTGATGAGCTGACTGAAGCATAGGGACATTGCAGGCAAGACCCGTCCTTTGATACAGGTGCGAGGCACAGTAAGAAAGCCAGGGGTGCAGAGGGCCATGCAGAGGCCTGGAACTGATGGAGGCACACGGTTGCAAAGACTCCCCAGAATGGCAGAGCTGGACAGGTTAATCCAATCCAGTTGGTCCTTTATGGAAAGTGAAACCAAAGTTCTCAGAGGTTAGAGCCATCTGGTTAGTTAGCAAAACCAGGCCCAGAAGCTGGCTCACTTCTGGTCTATGGCTCTCTGCACCATATCCCAGTCTCTGGCTTGTGTGCGGGGCACGCTACTCACCCTCAACTGATGTCTCCTGGGGCTCTGCAATGCCCCAGGCACTGGGATGAGGCTTCCAGATTCATCTAATACACATAAATGTTGCTCTTCCTGTCGTGTAGACAAGGACACTGAGGCTCAGAGAGGCTCCGCAGGCTAGTAAATGACAATTTCATATGTCATATTTCAGCCTTAACCTGAGTCCCAGGTAACACAGCCAGTCGAGTTAGAGTTCAAAAATCCAGGTCTCAGGACTCCAAGTCCAGTGCTATTTCTACTACCCCATCAAGCCGTGGAGCTTTCTGTAATAATTTCTCTCATTAAATTGTTTTTCATATTAGGTTATATTTAATTGCTTCATTGCATTTTAGGAATGCACAAAATACATGCAGATTTTTTAAAACCAAGGACATTCAATCCTTTCAGCCTCAGTCTGTGTTCTCCCATTCAGATTCAGTCATTCCCTCTCACTCCCTATTTTTGACCTTCTATGTCCAGAAAGGATGAGTGATAACTTGAGAGGTGTTTCGAATTTGAAGTCAGGCATATGAGAACATGCCTGACTCATCTTTGTTGCTGTGGTCGAATGTTAGGGCTGAAGGGGACCTTGGAGAAGAGTCCTCTCTTTTCAGAGAAGGAAACTGAATCCAGAAAGGCTGATGTTTCTCAAGGCCACAGAGCTGGCCAGTAGCAGAGCTGGCCAGTAGCAGAGCTGGCCAGTAGCAGAGCTGGGGACTCGAGGTGAACTTGAGTTGGCTCCACTGTCCTAGGCTGGCTCCATGACTCTGCCATGACGCCTGTGGGACACATGCTATTGGAATTGCTTTCCCTGGGCTCCCCTCACCTAGATGCAGGGTTGGGTGCTTCTGAAATAAGCCTTGTGGGAATGAGGAGATTAAAGACTGGACATGGGGGGATCATTTTTTTTATCTTAAACTGAAACTTTCAAACAATGTATCAGTCTAAGGCCACCTTGGATAGGTTTGAGAAATAACTCCCAGAGCTACTTTCTGTTAAGATGCTGCTGAGACCTGAAAGGAATATTAACAGGGAAGACATTAGTGCAGTCTAACCTTTGTCCACCTTTTCCTCCAAATCATTCCAATCCGAGGTCATTCATGGGCTCTGCTGCAGAAAAAAAGATGGCACTCAGGTTCAGAGGAAGGAGGTTCTAGATTTATTTGGTCTAGCTGGGAAATACCCTCCTTTTGTGAAAAGATTCCAAATAGCTGTTCCAAATGTCATCTTTTTGACTAATGGACAGTAAGTAAGTTTAGTACTTTTAGGAGTCAAAGGTTCACATATATATTCCCAATTAAGGGTCATTTCACACCATGCTGATACAAACTTAACTTGGAATGTGACTACCCTCCACCTACACTCTCTACAAGGTCTTAGCAATGTGTGACCAGGATATGAAGCAGCTGAAAAATGCTATGGTCACATCCAAAGGGTCCTTACATGATGAGCTCTAGCCTGGTACCCGTCAATGGCTAGAATCCCACTCAACTGCAGACAGGCTAAGAAGGTTCCATCTGAGATCACAGCCACAGCTGCTTTGGGGCAAAAGATGGGTGGAGACTTTGGTGGTGCAGAGGTGAGGTTGAGAGAGGCAGGACTAGAGTGAAAACAAGAGTCCATCTCTCCCATCTCTGGTAACTATTGGTGGGGCCTGGAGAGGGAAAGGTGTCCTTCATGCTCCTTTGGGTGACATATAGGAGTAGATTCCCATTTATCATCTACAAGCACTCCCAGTGGCCTGAGTGAGAATCAGGGAACAATACCACTGGGAGTTCTACATTCCAAATAAAACTTGCTGGCTTCCTCTGGCTGTTGCCTAAGGCCGAAAGGATAGGACAGGGCTGGTCTCAGGGGCTGTTGTTAGCCCAGAGCCCAAATCCCAATGGGAGTCATACAATCATCATGATGCATCAAGCACTCTAGAAAGAACATTCTCTAAACAGCACTGAAGTATCTGGACAAGAACACCAATGAATTCATAATCATTTATTGTAAATCACTCACAGTTTACACGTTATCAATGGCAAAATAACACTGTAAACACCTACTGGATGACGAACTTCATTGTGACTATTTCCAATTGCCATCACATCTTTTTCTAAAATTTAAAATTTAACTTTTAAATCCTACATCTTTTCTGAAAGTATCTATCTTCAAAGTGCTCCAATACTAACACTATAAGCCCTTGTTTTGCTCTAACATCTAACACAAAGGGCACGCTGTCCCATTAATTCCACATGCACTTTACAAAGCAACTTCACACACAAAATTTTTTAATCCAGAAGCTACATAATGATCACTTTATATTTTGCTACAAAATCAATGAAGGCTGCATGCAGGTGAAACATTAGTAGACACGGAATTCTAGATAACTGTTGGTCCCCATATCTGATGGCCTGATGTGGAAAATTAATATGCTTATTTAGCAGAAGTAGCTAAAGTACATGCATCACTGGCTGGGATCAATTAGAATATAAATTAGGTGTTTAAACATTTAAACGAGAGCTTAATTTGAACTTAATTTGATGCCTGGCATGTCAGAGTTATACGCCTTTAAGATAACAATGGCAAACAGAACAAAATCAAACATCTAAACAGGCATGATTTATAAGGTGGGCTGGGCATAGGGCTCAGGACACAAAACGAGCTGGGCAGTGAACAAATCTTGAAGCAAAGACAGTAGAGCATTAACAAGCTGTAAACAGCAAAAAAATAAACGAGCCATTTCCTGTATTCTCATTTTTTTCAGTTTTTGATTCTCTTAAGCAAACAAAAAAACCACACACACACAATAATTACAAAACAGAAACATTCTTTAGTTACCACATAGACCCCCCTTCTGCCTTCTACCCTGCCTCTCTGCTCCTTCAGATGGTTGTTTAAAAGCAATGCTGGGTTAATTGGTAGAAAATAAAACAAATGCTCTCCTGAACCACACTGAAAGAATATTACTTTCCTTCGTCCTGTCAGGGTTAGCATCATGTTCAAGCACATGACAATGTATATTTGACATATTTTAGCTACAGCGATTAAGTCACATGTCCACACTCTAACGTTAAATCGTAGTAATCTTGACTTAAAAAGTATTTTAGGCTGGGCGCAGTGGCTCCCAGCTGCTCGGGAGACTGAGGCAGGAGAATGGCGTGAACCCGGGAGGCGGAGCTTGCAGTGAGCCGAGATCTCGCCACTGCACTCCAGTCTGGGGGACGGAGCGAGCCTCCGTCTCAAATTAAAAAAAAAAAAGTTTTTTTCAGCAGGGCACAGTGGCTTACGCCTGTAATCCCAGCATTTTGGGAGGCCGAGGCGGGTGGATTGCCTGAGGTCAGGAATTCGAGACCAGTCTGGCCAACATAATGAAACCCCGTCTCTATTAAAAATACAAAAAAATTAGTTGGGCGTGGTGGCAGGCTCCTGTAATCTCAGCTACTCAGGAGGCTGAGGCAGGGGAATTGCTTGAACCAGGTAGGTGGAGGCTGCAGTGAGCCGAGATCGTGCCACTGCACTCCAGCCTGGGTGACAGAGTGAGACTGTCTAAAAACAAAAAGAAACAAAAGTTTTTTCATTGATAATTGTATTTCAACATTATTTTGAGATAAACAAAAAAATTCCCAAACCACACAGATTCGTTGCTTCCCCACCCTCTGCCCCCTCCCACGATCCAATGTACAAGAGAACTGTTGTAACCAAAGCCATGAACCGAGGTTGCACCGGCAGACATGTGGGATAGCTGTTCCGGGTTCAAGCACTGCTGTCTCCAGTCCTGGCCTTCCGGGCCTCGATCATCGGCTTGGTTGCCCGTTTGCGGTCAGCGGCCAGCCCCAGCCAGCACATGAAATCAATGAACCAGGTGGTTGGGTTAAAATTTAAGCCAAATTCACTCGCAGAGTAGTCAAAGGGAAAGGTGTGATGGTAATTATGGAAGCCTTCACCTGCAAGACAAAGTGAGCGTTGATATAATTCAATCACCACCTCTCTGCACAGATGTTTTGAATCACCTATTTTTTCAGGGTTTACCATGTGCAGGACATGGTGTCAGGCTCTGTGAGGAGCAAAAGACTTGGTTACTGCCTCCAAAGGCATTGACTTAGTTAGCTAGACAAACAATATGAACAGAAAAAATAGCAATAAAGTTAGCACATCGTCACAAGATTAACTTTCCTGTGTGAACTGTAGACATGATACCATGACCTCAGAGCTATCCTTCTTAAGGTAAATGCTAAATGGCTGATAATAGATCATCGTTTTGATGTACAACTGTTTTAAAAAACAGTCTCTGTGGGCTGGAGTGATTAAAAAATCCTTTTTTGGAAGAGCTCGAGATAAATAAGAATCATTCAAATAGGTAAGTAAATTCAAAGTATCTTTAAATATCTAGAATATACTTATATATTATTCTACCCCTTCCAGTGGCCAGCTTTTACTCTCTCACTTTTTTTCATGTAGCTTTCCTTTATTATTATTATTATTTATTTATTATACTTTAAGTTCTAGGGTACATGTGCACAACGTGCAGGTTTGTTACATATGTATACATGTGCCATGTTGGTTTGCTGCACCCATTAACTCGTCATTTAGCATTAGGTATATCTCCTAATGCTGTCCCTCCCCCCTCCCCCCACCCCACGACAGGCCCCGGTGTGTGATGTTCCCCGCCCTGTGTCCAAGTGTTCTCATTGTTCGATTCCCACCTATGAGTGAGAACATGCAGTGTTTGGTTTTCTGTCCTTGTGATAGTTTGCTCAGAATGATGGTTTCCAGCTTCATCCATGTTGCCACAAAGGACATGAACTCATCCTTTTTTATGGCTGCATAGTATTCCATGGTGTATATGTGCCACATTTTCTTAATCCGGCCTATCATTGATGGACATTTGGGTTCGTTCCAAGTCTTTGCTATTGTGAATAGTGCCGCTATAAACATACGTGTGCATGTGTCTTTATAGCAGCATGATTTATAATCCTTTGGGTATATACCCAGTAATGGGATGGCTGGGCCAAATGGTATTTCTAGTTCTAGATCCTTGAGGAATCGCCACACTGTCTTCCACAATGGTTGAACTAGTTTACACTCCCACCAACAGTGTAAAAGTGTTCCTATTTCTCCACATCCTCTCCAGCACCTGTTGTTTCCTGACTTTTTAATGATCACCATTCTAACTGGTGTGAGATGGTATCTCATTGTGGTTTTGATTTGCATTACTCTCTCACTTTTTTTAAAAGATGTACGCATGAGAGCTCTCATGGCTTCTCTGATTTGATTTTTTAAATTTCTTTTACTTATTTTTTAATTGACAAATAAAATTTGTATATATTGATCATGTACAACACCGGGTTTTGAGATATGTATAAATTTTGGAATGGTTAAATTGAGCTAAGTGACATGTGCATTACCTCACACACTTATGTTTTTGTGGTAAGAACACTTAAAATCTACTCTCTCACTGATTTTCAAGAATACAATACATTGTTACTGACTGTAGTCACTATCGCCATGTTTTAAAACAATACATTGTTACTGACTGTAGTCACTATCGCCATGTTTTAAAATAGACCTCTTGAACTTGTTCCTCTAGTCAGACTGAAAATTTGTACCCTTTGACCAATATCTCTCAACAACCCCCCTGCCCCAGCCTCTGGTAACCACCATTCTACTCTACTTCTAGGAGTTCAACTTTTTTAGATTCCACATGGAAGTGAGGTCGTGCAGCATTTGTCTTTCTGTGCCTGGCTTACTTCACTTAGCATAATGTCCTCCAGGTTCATTCAAGTTGTGGCAAATGACAGGATTTTCTCTTTTTTAAGGCTGAATAGTATTCCATGATGCATATGTGATACATTTTCTCTATCCATTCATCTGTTGATGGACACTTAATTTGATTGTACATCTTGGCTACTGTGAATGATCCTGTTTAAACATGGGAGTGTAGATACCTCTTCAACATCCTGATTTCATTTCCTTTGGATCTACACCCAGAAGTAGGATTGTGAGATCATATGGTAGCTCTATTTTTAATGTTTTTGAGCAACCTCCATACTGTTTTCCATAATGGCTATACTAATTTACATTCTCACTAACAGTATGCAAGGGTTCCCTTTTTTCACATCCTCACCAACACTTGTTATCTTTTATCCTTCTGATAATAGTCATTCACATAAGTGTGAGGTAATATCTCATTGTGGTTTTAATTTGCATTTCTCTAAAGATTAGTTCATTTGATTTTCATAAACAGCTTTATTGCAATAAAATTCACTTACTGTACAATTCACCCTCTTGAAGTATACAATTTAATGGCTTTTAATATATTCACAGAGTTACGCATCCATCACCACAATCAATTTTACAACATTTTCATTACTCTCCAAAAAGACCCACATGCCTTAGCCATCACCCCCAACTGCCTCCTACTCCCTCCCAGTCCTGTTTTCTATCTGTGTAGATTTGCCTATTTCGGACATTTCATATAAATAAAATCATACAATATGTAGTCCTTTGTGACTAGCTTCTTTCACATAAAAAATGTTTTCAAGGTTCATTCATTTTGTATCAAGTATCAGATCTTCATTCTTTTTATTGCCAAAAGGTATTTCATTATATGGATGTACAACATTGTATGTATCCATTCATCAGTTGATGGACATTTGAGTTGTTTCCACTTTTAGCTATTATGAATAATGTTGCTATGAACATTCGTATACAAGTTTTTGTGTGGACATATGTTTTCATTTCTCTTTGGTATAAATGTAGGAGTGGAGTTGCTGGATCACATAGTAACTATTTTTAACTGTTTGCGAAACTGTCAGACTCTTTTCTTACTTCTTAAGTGGCTACTAGTCATCACATAGTTCTCCCATTGACCACGTTGAAAGGATTTTGCTCTCTAACGAGTACACCAAGATGGATCCATATGTGGTCTGCAATTTTCTTTTAAATTTATACCATCCCTACCCTGCACACCACCTCCCCCCCATCATTTTTAGTGTTTTTCCTGGATTAAAGAGGGGTATGGACAAGTTTCTTCACCGTATTTTCAGAAATAGACATTATGATGTATTCCCCACTCTACTGCACAATTGGGTATGGCAAGAGCTTTCCAAGGACTTTTGGGAGGCAAACTGTCTGGGAGTCCAGTGTTGACCTGGATAGACTTATAACCATTGCCTAGCTCCTTAGCGCCCGTGTCATGGCCACACTGCTTGAGTTTCCTGGCCCATCCATCCCTACATGTTGACGGTCCATCTTATCCCCATTTCTGTCTACTCACAGAATCAACACTGGCCACGGCTTCCCTCACTACCGTCCTTTCAGAAGATGCAGGGCAAGTGGAGGGGAAAGCCACAGGAAGCGTTGGGGCACTGCCCCTCCTGATTCCCAAGGCACTTTCTCCCTGCTTATGCAGTTATTCCCTGGCTAAATGTAGTGTTCACTCCACCTTCTATTGCTGCCATCAGTGCAAGTTGACAAGAACTTTGGGATCCCTGGGGTCTGAAAAACAGATGGCCCTAATGAAGTGATGCAGAATCTCATCACTGAGTGACACAGAGACCATTTCTACTTAACAGTAGGAACTTTCCTATGTTTGATCTCTGTGCCCAAGGCTCAGCTTACCAAGACGTCTGAGTTGCTTCTATAAAGGTAGAGCTAATATTTCTTAATCACCTGTCATATGCCAGGCACAGTGCTAAGTGCTTTAACAGGTATTAACTCCTTTTAGCCTGAGGCCTCTGAAGTAACTGCTGATTATCCCTGCTCTGATTAAAATGAGGACGTAAATGCACAGAAGGGACAAGTAAGTTGCCTAAGAACACATGACTAGCAATAAAAGCAACATCACGGGCCGGGCGCGGTGGCTCACGCCTGTAATCCCAGCACTTTGGGAGGCCGAGGCGGGCAGATCACGAGGTCAGGAGATCCAGACCATCCTGGCTAACACAGTGAAATCCCGTCTCTACTAAAAAATACAAAAAAATTAGCCAGGCATGCTGGCAGGTGCCTGTAGTCCCAGCTACTCGTGAGGCTGAGGCAGGAGAATGGCGTGAACCTGGGAGGCGGAGCTTGCAGTGAGCTGAAATCATGCCACTGCACTCCAGCCTGGGCAACAGAGCGAGACTCCATCTCAAAAAAAAAAAAAAAAAAAAAGGCAAAAAAGCAACCTCACAAAGGCTTGTTTCATACAAGCACTGGTAGGAACACTCTGTATCAACTCATTTAGCCCTCTGATGACTCAGGAGGAGGTGCTAGTATTACCCCCACTTTACAGATAGGGACACAAAAGGCAGAAGAATCAGTGACTTGCCCAGAGAGTAAGTGGAGGAACCAGGACTCAACCAAAGTCACTGACTCCAGAGGCCTCGCTCTTAACTGTTTTATGGTCCCGTGAAATGCCAAGTCTCATTCCTTCCCCTGTCTTTGTTTGAAGGCCTTTTTTCTTAAGCTCTGCCAAATGATTAGACAGCTGAGGCTAGAATGGTAAGGACAGTTTGAGAGAAGAGTCAACTGCTGCTTCTCCTTTAGAACATTTCCATGGTCATGATGAATAACTACTAGTTACTGATCACCTACTACGTGCCAGGCACTGTACTAAGCAGTTTACATATTCCTATGAAGTAAGCATTGCTAGTCCCATTTCACAGATAGGAAAACTGTAAATCAGAGAGATCATATGACTTGTGCAAGAGTCAGGATCCTAAAGCCGAAGCTCCTCTCGCAGGCCAAGGAGGGTGGATCACTTGGGGTCAGGAGTTTGAGACCATCCTGGCCAACATGGTGAAACCCCGTCTCTACTAAAAAAAAAAAACAAAAAACAAAAATTAGCCAGGGATAGTGATGGATGCCTGTAATCCCAGCTCCTCAGGAGGCTGAGGCAGGAGAATTGCTTGAACCCAGGAAGCAGAGGCTGTGGTCAGCTGAGATCGTGCCACTGCACTCCAGACTGGCCAATGGAGTGAGACTCCATCTCGGGGGAAAAAAAAAAAAAAAAAAGCTCAAGGTCACTGAACTCCACTCCACTGCTTCTCTTTACTGATTCCACAAAACTACTGAGAGGCCAAGAAAACCTGGGCCACCATTCTCCCCATTGGCCCTCAACACCCCTACTCACCAATGGCACCCAGAGTGACGAGTGGGTTCTGCCGAGGGCTGATGTGCTTGTCATAGGGCCGGTTTCCATACATGTGGGCGGCGCTGTTGACCAGCCAGCTGATGTTGAGTGAGATGGTATAGCGGAGAATAGAGGCCAAGAAGTAGGAATTCCACAGACTCTCTCCCCAGATGTACCAGGGCACCAGCGTGGGGACCACAAAGCACATGAGCACCACGGAGATCTTATAGTACCTACAGGGCAAGACACCATATCACCATGAGGACTCACTGATGGGAGAGGGGATGGGCTGAGCAAGTCACAGGAAAAGTCAGAAAAAAGCCCAAGGAAGGAACTGTGCCAGTCAGCTCCTTCAACGCTTTCTATATATGGAAGCCTGTTGTGTAGGGGTCACAGGACCCATATACCTGCAAGGGCTAGGCAGGTAACATAAATTTGAGAGCTGGGACAGGTAGAATGCTATAGGAAGTGGTAGGCCCTGTGGCATATCTCAGAAGAATTTCAGTATAATCAACTGTGCTGGCCAAACCCATGTATCTTAGAGCTACATTTATCCCACAGGCCACCAGTTCAAGATAGCACCTAGAGATTTCTTTCATCGATCAATCTGATATTCAGGTTTTCTCAAATAGTTTTGAGAAATAGTTAATGCATCTTAAATAATTTTAGGTACATAATTCTGTACTAACTCACCTTGGTAAAAAGGTAGACAATCTTCCACCCAAAAAAAAAGTTCCCTGTCCATCAGAGATTACATTCCAAACCAGCAAAAAAATAAACAATAAGTATAGAAACAGGCATGGCCACATAGAAAGTAATCATTATGAAGCAAATCACCCATAGTTTGAGTTCTGGACCTATGTATCCAGCAAACATTTACTGAGTACCTGCTATGTGCCAGACCCCGAGTGCTACTGATACATGAGCTAAGTGCTGGTGATACAAAGACAAGTTAGGTGCAGCCCCTGCCCCAGGCTTCAGCCAAGTGGAGCCACTGCTCACCGCCCTCTTGCCATGCAGGATTGCCTCTATGCAGGGGCAGGAGAAGGGCTGGAACGTCAAAGTAACTGAAGCTACCTGTTCATAGTGTGTTCCTCCTTGGCCTCTCACAGCCTAATCAAGCTTCTGGAAGGCCTCTGTTAAGATGCATATGTATCAACTGGGAGTGCAGGCGCAGTGTGAGGGCACGAAATTTGGTAGGTGGGAGACTCTGACTTGAGTCCATAACTGATTATGTATGTTGAACACGCCTCTTTTTTTTTCTTTCTTCTACTGTATGGTTCTTTTTAAAAATTTTTAAGTTCCAGGATACATGTGCAGGACGTGCAGGTTTGTCACATAGGGAAACGTGTGCCATGATGGTTTGCTGCACCTGTCAACCCATCGCCTATTTATCCTGATGCTTTCCCCTCCCTGCCCCACTGACAGGCCCCAATGTGTGTTGTTCCCCTTCCTGTGTCCACGTGTTCTCATTGTTCAGATCCCACTTATAAGTGAGAACATGCGGGGTTTGGTTTTCTGTCCCTGTGTTAATTTGCTGAGGATAATGGCTTCTAGCTCCATCCATGTCCCTGCAAAGGACATGATCTTGTTCCCTTTTATGGCTGCATAGTATTCCATGGTGTTTAGGACATGCCTCTTTTTATTCTTTCACCCTTCTCCTACGCACAATTAGATGCCCCGCCCCCTGCCCTGCCCCGCCCCCCCCCCAAAAAAAGCAGACCACGAGGCAACAGCCCGTGTCTGGGCAGTTTACTCTGGGATGTGAGATCCATTGACAGGCATGGATGGGAAAATGGGCTCAAGGAAATGGAGAATGGGGGAAGGCCATGACTGCATGCATTACTGGAGTGGCTACTGCTGGGGCAACTGAACTTGGATTTTGATGGGACACAATATACCTCTGGATTATCCTCTCAGGGAATAAAAGAAGGGATGATTTTTCCATTGGCTCCAATACCTCCTTGGCATCAGGGGGTGCCACATGGGATATTAGCTCCCCCACACTTCCAGGTCTGCTTGGGTCAGAACAGTCAAGTGGGCTCTGCAGGCATCTCAAGCAGGAAGTAAGAGAAGCCACACAGCTCAGTAAGGTGCTGTTACACCCGTGCCAGCAGGTGGCTGAACAAACAGCTGGAGTGAAAAGCTGGGCTGAGAATATGAGTGTCTTGAGAAGTACCCAACACAGGTAGATCCTCACAGGGTTGTTGTGAGGATCAAATACTAATAGCTAAGGCACACTATGTGCTTACCATGTGCCAGGGCAGTTTTAAGACCTTTATATGTATTGACTCATTTAATTCTAACAAACATTCTCTGAAGAAGGGACTATTATCCCCATTTTACAGATAGGGAAATTGAGCAACAGAAAGTTATGTAGCTGGCCCAAAGTCTCAAGACTCATAGGTGGTGGGACAGAAATTCAAATTCAGGCAGAGTCACTTCAGAGACCACCATGCTATTCTGCCTTGCAATTGAAAAAACATACATCAATGTGCTTTGCAGACTGCTAGCTGTGCATGTGTCAGCTCCCATCATGGTAAATATTTTTACTGGACACCATATTAACCCATCAGCACCCATTTTCTAGTCACTGGGATACATGATGGCTGCATTTTAGTGGATAGTGGGTGCCTAGGAAGTCAAATGAGTGGGCTGTGTTTGGAGGGGCAAAGACGAAAGACAACGAAGGGACTCAGGGCCTTAGAGGTGGCCTTCTAGAGTCATGGGCAGAAGGCTCTTAGGGAGTTCTCTCCAGATGATCTGTGAGTAAGGGAAGAAGGCAGCACTGGGTGGAGGGAGAAGGTCACCCACAATGAGTTTCAGTGGATCCGAAGGGGCGTTCTGGGCCAGATGATCTTAAGACCTGTATGAAATTGAAAGGTATTATCCTTGCATCATCTGGGCATTGGCCTCTGGGAGCCCCTGGGAGGGCAAATGCTTGGGCGAGGCAGCTCTCTGTGGCCAAGGGCAATTTCCAGAAAGGACCACAGCCAAGACGTGGGAGCATCACCTGAAGAGGACGTCTGTGTGGAGCACACAGGCCCTGCACAGGCCAAGGACCTGGGAGCTGGTGGTGAGCATGTGAGGTGGAAAGGGCTATGGAGGGAACATGGAAGAGGCACCCAGAGCCTTGGCTCTGCTACTTCTTGTCCGCACCTCTGAGGAGGAAAGCACAACTGAACAATGGCAACAGAAGCCATCTTGCAACTCCAGCAGCTTCCTCTCCTTCCTCCTCTCTCTGGATTACAACCCAGGCCTTTCAAGGGAGCCTCTCCCAGTCCTGCTCTGAGCCACTGTCCCCACCCCCATCTTGCTTCTGAAAGAAGAGGGAGAGAAACACGTGTGGAGGGCTTGCTCTCTGCTGGGCCCTGGGCACTTCTCTCTCTGAATGTTTGCAGCAGCTTTGGGGTAGACACCCTCCAGTAATGAAGGCCCCAGGCGGAGGGAGGTGCTGTGGCCTCCCAGGGAGAGGCCGAGGCCCTGCTCTGGCTCCTGCTCTCTGACCCCAGTCCTGTGAAATCAGCCTTCTCTGGTCTGACCACAGCCTGCAGCACCCAGCTTCCACTCAGACCCTGCCCCTGCCTCCTCCCTCTCAACTGTTTAAAGAGCCTCCTGCCTGCCTTGGCTCTGGTTCTGGAAGCTCTACCCTGCCAAGTGGGTGGGTCCCTGTGGATGGACAGCACTAGTGATGTGGTTTCCCAAGGGTAAAGACGAAAAGGCCCGGGCTTCCCTAACTAGAACCACCATGGTCCAGGCACATTTCCTCTTCCTCAGAAAAGACATTCTTAAAAAAAAAAAAAAAAAAAAAAAATCACTGTCCTCATTCCAATGATGCTGCAGAGATCTACTTCTGGGGTTATTCTCTGATTGTCTTCCCTGTAATCGGCTAGGATTCCTCTTTGTATGTTCATTAGAATGGATGGAAGAAGGAATTTTTAGGGGGCACAGTTAAGTCTGGGTAGGATAGCCAGTGAGATGGGTCTTGATGCTGAAAACAGACTAAAACTCCTCCCTGACCATCTCAAGCCGACTTAGCAAATCTTTCCCGAGTAGGGAGTATCCCTTCCTCCTGTGCACTTTTAGCCTCGAGCAGCTGGTCTCCTTTTAATAACAGTCACTGCCTTTGTGCTTCAGAAGACGCACTGAGATGGCTCCCCAGCTTCCTCATCTAATAACACTCAAACATGAATGGTCTCGCCAAGGGGCCACAGAGCAACTCCACGACGCCCTCTTGCACCTACTCCTTCCTCATTTTAGAGATTTCTCTTCTTCATCTGATGAATCGGAGGAGGGCTGGAGAGGAGTCATTGATGCTGCCCTGTCTTTTTGCTAAGTGGTTTTTTTGTTGTTGTTGAAAAGCATCACAGAATATTCAACTACACAATGCCTTCTAGCTGCGTGACCTTGAATGAATTATTTAATCGCACTGAGCCTCAGGTTTCTCTTCTGTAAAATGCTGTGTTAATAAATGTATTGGGTGCTTACTACATGCCAGGTACTGCCCTAGAACTGAGATAGAAGGTGAACAAGGCTGGGTGTGGTGGCTCATGCCTATAATTCCAGCTACTAGGGAGGCTGAGGCAGGAGAATTGCTTGAACATGGGAGGCAGAGGTTGCAGTGAGCCAAGATCACGCCACTGTACTCCGGCCTAAGCGAAGAAGGAAAACTCCATTCAAAAAAAAAAAAAAAAAAAAAAAAAAAGAAGGTGAATAAAACAGATAACCCCCGGCTTTGTGGAGCAGGGGTATACTGGCAGAGATTAATATATCTGGTATATTCTGGCAGGGAAGACAATGAACAATATAAATAAGCAAATTGTAGAGCACATTAGTGGTAAATACCAGGAAGAAAAAAATAAAGCAGAGAAGGAGAATATGATACGTTAAGGGCAGGCACTGAAATTTTAAATAGGGTGTCTATGGGAGGGCTTGCTGACACTGTGGTTTTTGACTAAAGACTTGAGGAAGTGAGAAGTTAGCCATTTGGCTAACTGGGGGCAGGGGTACCCACAAATAGCAAGGCCCTGAAGCCATGCAGACTGGGGCTGCATGAGACTTGGGGCTGGAGCAGATGAATAAGAGGGAGGGTTGTAGGAGATAGAGTAGGAATAATGGGGGATCAAGTTTGGAGGGCCTCATAGGAGGCTGTCACATGATCCAGGTTAAAGAATATGGTGGCCTGAACCTGGATAGTCATGGAGGTGGTGAGAAGTGGTCAGAATCTGGGTATATTTCTAAAGTAGAGTGGCAGGACTTGTTAACAGACTCCATGTTAGAGAGAGAGAGTGGAGTCCAGGATGACACCAAGGATGAAGATGCCCTAAACCAATGTAGGGGAGAATGGAGGAGGAGTGGCATATGAAGAGCTCTGTCTTGGACACGGTAAGCGGGAGATGCCCAGTATACATCCAAATGGGGCTGCCAGGTAAGGGATATCAACATATAGGTCTGGAGTCAAGATGTGCCCTAGAGAGAGGTGGGGACAGCAGTAGAAGTTTGCAACTCATCAGCGTATTTCTGATGTCGCTCACGTATTTTTTTTTATGAGTTCCATAATGACCCTATGACGTAGTTTTTATAACCTCTTTTGCAGGACCTGTGCAGAGGTCCAGAGATGTCTTGGGCCTTCCCCACAGCCACACCGGTTGTATATAGCATGGGCAGGTTTCAAACTCAATTCTTAAACCCTGAATGTCTGCTGCCTCTAGTATAACCTGCTGCTCACTCAGCCAACCAAGAACATGGCATAGAGAGAGGGAAACTTACCCAAAGATAAACGCGGCTGGAGTGTTGAACACAGACCTTGCCCCATAAGTTGCACATATTTGAGTAAAAATATTGTCCCCTCAAGGTTAGACGTGGATACTGTGTACACTCTAGATAGACTGAGCTTCTTCCTCTTCTTAAACTGAACCACATGCTGTCCCGTGTCTACGACCAGAGGAGCCCATTGTCCAGGCCTCGTCCCCACTGGGTTGACTAATGTCTCCACTGAGACTGTTCCCCAGCCCTGGCTGACTTGCCTCTTCCAAGTATCAGTCTGAACATCACTTCCTCTCAGGGGTTTTCCTCAGTCCCCCAGGCGAGGTGCACTGCACAGCATTCCTGTAGCATGTTGTCCTTCTCATCTCTCAGTATTCACATGTGCTGGCTTAACGGGCAGCCTAACCTGCTAGATCAGGGCTTGCAGCCCTGACTGCACATTAGAATAAATTGGGGAACATTTAAAAGTGACTGATGCTGAGCACCCACCGCAGACCAAGAGAATCAGAATCTCTGGTATGGGCATTTCTATTTTTACAGCCACCCTGTTGCAAACATTGATGGTAGCTTCCCTTTATTCTTCCTTGTCCCATCCTTTCTTTCTTGCCGGAATGTCTGGATTTTGTTCAGGTATCTAACTGTCCTCCTTGCAGCCATGTCCTTTAGGAGAATGTAGACCCTACCCAGAGCCCCGGTCCTGATTGGTTTAAGGCAATTTTGGTAATCTCTTTCACTTTGCAAATAATTAATTTAGGAGTGGGCATGTGACACAATAGAGGCCAATAAGACTCGAGGGAAAGAATGGTTGTACCTTTAAAAAAGGGAAGTAAATGTTAGCAAGGATGTAGAAATACTGGACTCCTCATGCACTGATGGAGGAATGTGAAGTGGTGCAGCCACGGCAGGAAATGGTTCGATGGTTTCTCCAAAGGTTAAATATCAAGTTATCATATGACCCAGCATTTTCACTCCTAGGTATATATCCAAAAGAATAAAAAGCAGGGACATGAACAGATATCTGTATGCCCATGTTGGTAGCAACATTATTCAGTGGATGAGTAGACAAACAATGCTGTACATATATACAATAGAATGCTAGTCAGCCATGAAGAGGAATGAGGTTTTCATATATGCTGCAACATGGATGGGCCTTGAAAACACTAAGATTAGTAAAATAAACCAGACAAAAAGGACAAATACTGTATGCTTATACTGGAGGCACCTACAATAGGAAAATTCATAGAGACAGAAAAGAGAATAGAAATTACCAGGAGTGGGGGGTGAAGACAAAGTTATTACTTCATGAGAACAGAGTTTTTATTGGGAATGATGACAAAGTTTTGTGTATAGTGGTGATGGTTATACAGTATCATTAGTGTACTTAATGCCACAGAATTGCACTCTTATGAAAGGTTAACATGATGAATATTACGTTTTGTATATTTCACCACAATAAAGAAAGAAGAGAAATACAAGGAAATATCTTCCTCAACAATACAAGGAGCACAGGGGCAGAAATCATTTCTCTTTCCTGCAGCGACACCCAGTCCAGCAACAGCCAACTGTGACTACAAAAGGAAGAAGCCTGAGAAGCAAACTTGCCTTTACAGGCTGACAGAGCAGACGGATGGAGAGCACCTTGGATAAGCTGTTGAGCCACTGAACTAACCAATCCTGGAGGTGCTTTACCCCTGATGTCTTACTTTGAGATGCAAGGATGTTCTATTGTTGAAACCAGTTGAGTCAAGATTTTCTGTAGAGTAGCTAAAAGCATCTTAGCACACTGTAGTGAACATTGTGATGTGCCACCCAGGTCCCCACTTAGGATTAAAGGACTTACTCTCCCAGTAGCTGGCAGTGCTGCCTCTGATGGAGAGCTGCCCTGCCTGAGGTCATGCCTCTCCCCTAATGACTGCACATCGGTGACTGACCAGAGAAACCCATTGTCCAGGCCTGGTCCCCACTGGGCTGACTAATGTCTCCACTGAGACTGTTCAAAGCCCAACTTTTTCCCTTTACCCATCTTGCTTCTGCCCCTTCTTCCACAGGTATTGATCCCAAGGATCTGCTCCAGTAAACTTTCTACAATGTAATATCTATCTCAGAGCCAGCTTCCAGGGTAACCAGACCTATGGCAGAATTCAGCAGAAAGGCAGACTCTCCAAGGTCTCACAGAGAGAATCCCACATGGCAAGCACTCCTAAATATTTGTGGAATAACTAACTGAATGATATTTTGGTTAATAAATGATGAGTCTTGGTTTCCCAGGAAAATAAAAACACTACAGTGATTTCAGTAAGGCAAGGAGTATGACACAATCCCAAGGTTTCCCAAAAACCACAAACACGCAATAACTGTGCAGACTGCTTTTGGGTTCTTCATAAGATGCTTGCCTCTTGGATTAGTGCCCCGGTAGGATTGTGTACATAAAGCCAAGAACTTAATTAAAGACATTCTTGCTCATCAGGACCCAACCCCTGGTAGCAACAGATTTCACTGTGAGGGTTTCTACCCCCAGTTTAAATGAACAATTTCTGAGCATGAGCTTTTAGGTCATTCCCTGAGCTTCCAATTATGGTAAAATGTTGACAATATTTAAGATTAACAGCCACTCTAACAGGTTCAGTCTCGGTTTGGAATGTGAGTGACTTCCTCTCTGCCTATCTATGAACACTCAGACCCTGGGATAGAAGAAGGTGCCTAAACTCATCAAGACAGCAAAAGAGTGGCCAGGCACCGGTGGCTCACACCTGTAATTCCAGCACTTTGGGAGGCCAAGGCGGAAGGATCACTTGAGGTCAGGAGTTCAAGAGCAGCCTGGCCAACATGGTGAAACCCCATCTCTACTAAAAATACAAAAATTAGCTTGGCGTGGAGGTGAATACCTGTAGTCCCAGGTACTAGAGAGGTTGAGGCAGTAGGATCGCTTGAACCTGGGAGGTGGAGATTGCAGTGAGCCGAGATTGTGCCACTGCACGCCAGCCTGGGCGACAGAGTGAGACCCTGTCTCAAAAAAAAAGGGCAAAAGAAAGAAGAAGAACTAGAGGGAAGGGGTGGGATCAACCCAAGAATGACCCAAGAAACAGAGTGGCTCTCCTCCACAGATCTGAGAACACAGACCCAAATATTTGTCAAAAACACAAAGGCAAAGGCAGTCAAACTCACTTTACAGGTATTTCTAGAGCAGCATTCTATAGCTTGAAGGTGACAACTGATAAGGACAGGTCCACAACAGATGCTGAAAGCCTTTCCACTGCCCACCCCTCTCAAATTCTCATCGCACCAATACCACAATTGGGAAGACGTTCCTTAGCATTTAATTCTGGACAAGGAGTCCATTTTTACACAATCAAATGCCATTGCACACAACAGTGCCCCAATCCAAGTAAGCCTTGGTCACAGAACACAAATCCATACATGGGTACTAACCTTTCAATTACTTCAGCTCCAATAAACTGGATCAATAAAGAGAACTGAAACACTAAGAATAGTCTTGAAACAAAAAATGTGTTTTGTGGAGAAGAAAGGATTTGGGATTTCTTTTTATTTCCCCAAATCTGGGTGCAATAAGCATCTTCAAACTCTCATTTTCCTTTGGATGAAAAAGCAATCACTGTTCTCTGTCTGCAAGCGTTTTCCTACTGCTTTGCTAACCCTAAACACAGCAGTCCAGGGCTGGTGGTGTGTGAGATCTTGAGAGTGAAATCTATTAGAGCATGAAGTGGGGGAAATGACCTGCCGACTTCCAAGGGGGCCAGCCTGAGGAAATGTGAAAAGAAAAAAACACCACAATGGGTGAGAAAGAAATTACAGCCCCACAAGTGCACTGTAATGACGAGCGATGAGCTGTCCCTGGCATCTTGACTAAACGTGTTTGGTTTTTTATTTCACTTAAAGCCTGGCCAGAAATTCATTTTACCTACAATTTTTGCATCTTGCAGGGGACAAGGAAAAATCACGCGGATGCTTAGTAAACACTTACTTAGAGGACAAATGATATGCCCTGACAGTTTGCAAATGCTCTCCCCCTTCCTTTGTGTCCTCTGGCATCGCCCACAGGGAGGTGAAGTATATGATGCACTTGGATGCACATCTGAAAATGGAGGCCCATTTTGAGGGTAGCTCTGCAGAGTGTCGCCGAAAATCTTCCAAACTTGTTGAATTGTTTAAGTTGAAAATGGGTTTTGTCTCTCCTGTGTGCAGTGTCTTTAAGTGGAAGCACTTAGGATTGCTGTGTTTGAAGTATTCTCTGAAAGTTGTAATTGAACTACTCTAGAGCTGGCTTTGACCCTGAATTAGTCTTGACATCTCCTCCCCTGTGCTACTCCATGATAAGCATTCTGTAGAAGAAAACCTTTCACTTGGATCATCCAGATGCATGGCCTGCATCTTCTGGATGCATCTCCTCCCCTGTGGAGGAAGCAGAGGGCAGACCACTGCTTCACAAAAGCATCTTCTTCAGAACCTTGAAATGCAGCAGAGAAAAGATATTTTTCTCTGGCTTTGGCTTTTTTCCCCCTTTTGGGACGGAGTCTCACTCTGTCACCAGGCTGGAGTGCAGTGGTGTGATCTCAGCTCACTGCAGCCTCCGCTTCCTGGGTTCAAGTGATTCTCCTGCCTCAGCCTCCCCATTAGCTGGGATTACAGGCATGCACCACCATGCCCAGTTATTTTTTTTGTATTTTTAGTAGAGACAGAGTTTCACCATGTTGGCCAGGCTGGTCTCGAACTCCTGGCCTCAAGTGATTCACCCATCTTGGCTTCCCAAAGTGCTAAGATTACAGGCGTGAGCCACCACACCCAGCCATCTCTACTTTTTTTGGTAGCAAAATTTTTGAAGGAATGACAGTGACACTAGATAGTAGTGCATGTACACATGTGCATATGTGCCTGTGTGTTCATGTATGTGTGCAAGTGTGCTCCCCTGATTGTTTTAGCCTACATATATGTAGATCTTGTGCTGAAAGGACAACAGACAGAGTACAATCCTCCACCCCATTCAAGGGAGCAAGTTTAACTCCAAAACTCTAACAACTCTATCAATAATAAGCTACACACCAGCAGCCAGTCAGCCTCCATTTGGGAAAAGAGCCAATGGAGTTATTTTAGCCACCTTCATGGTCAATATCAGCTGAGGTAGCTGAATGGATTAGGTGGGCTGATCATTTTTCTAGTTGAGGGTAAAAATGAGCAGGCTGATATAACACAGCTTCTTCATTTCCCCTGTAAAAGATATGACCCTTGTGCACAACAATGTGCTCTAAATGTTACATGGGTCCCTTCTTGTATTCAAGCTGCATTGTCCTCCTCAAGCTCTAGTCTTCAGAAATCAGCTCAAGATTGATTTGCTCCAGACAGCCTACCCTGATAGATCTCCTCTCAACTATGATTATTGCATTATTGGATGTCCCTTCAGTATAACCGTGCTGTAAAAACTCAGGAAGATAATAATTTTAGGTAGCTGAGTTTTCTTCCTAGTTGAAGATATACATGTTCGATTACCTGGACTTTTAAAAAAATTGTTTATGTTGGGAATGATAGTAAGAGTAGTAGAAAATAAATACAGAAATTGTATATGGAAATCATTACTCATTTTTTTTGCCTTCTTAATCAGAGTTTATGAAACAAACTTGACCTTCCTTGATAGTGAGGAATGTCTTAACCTGGGTTCCCCAGACGGCAGGACTAGAGGCAAAAGCTTATGTGCTATTATTTTATAAACAAAGCTCAAGTCCAGGGAAAGAGAGTGTGGGAGGCAGGGGAGGTGAGGCAGCTAACAGGAGAGTGTGTTACTGCACTGGCCACTATTTGCTATCTCAGTCGGGCTGGACCATCTTCCAAGAGGCCATCTGAGCCACTGAACCTCAGGACATTCCCTCTGGGAGACGTCTGGGGGAAGAATGTCTCACCAGCTCCCACCTTCATCCCAGCCCCTCCACCACATGCAAACTTCCGGATTGCAAACCTGGAGGCTGAGAGGTGTCTCAGGCTCCAGCGCCAACAGAGAAGTCCCAAGGCAGGAGGCCCGCATGCACAGATGTGAAGAGGGTGTGTTGGGATGAACCTACCAAAGCCAGTTGGAGTGCACAGAGAGCTGCTCAGAGCAAATGGCCAAATGCCCTAGGACACAGGAAGTCCAGAGAGAGTGTGCAGTGGTGCCTAAGAGGTATCTCACGGCATGAGCATGATCTTGAGAAACAACAGTGGATGCTCTGTGTTTTTCCAGCAGGGTTTATTGAGGTATGAGTCTCGGTCTTGTCTGAGTCATTGTATATGAGTCAGTTACTGTAAGAACTGGGTTCTTATATTTACTTATTAAATTTTGCTGGCCTATCCCTTAATTTCAGGTCTACCCTGAGCAGCTGTCATTTCTGTTTGTCGGAATGACAAACTGCCACCAGCAGTTGCTTCTTTGTTCCTTCTAACTTGTTTCTATTTATCTGCGAAGGGTTTGAAAACCAGACAACTAAGACTATTCAACTTGTGTGCAAATCAAGAACACATGGGCTCTGGGTGAGACCTGAAGGAGTTGGTCATGCCGAGACTAAGAATGCAGAATTATGAGGATCGTGACATTGATTCGAAGATCTCTTTCTATGGAGGTACAGGGTGGAACATGTGCTTTGGAGTTTCGAGGATTTCATGCAATAATGTACATCATTCTGGCATATAGTGTCTAATAATGGTTCTCTTTGTTTATTTACAAGTCCTTGGTTTATTCCAGTTAAATGAAATTACTAGATAGCTGAGTAGTGAGACACTACTATATTTAGTTTTCACTCGACTATGTGTATTTGAACTTAATGACATTGTTATACTGCTTGTGATTTACTTGAAGATTCTCCAGCATAAATAGGATGAGAGGGGTGTGTGTGTGTGTGTGTGTGTGTGTGTTTGTGTGTGTGTGTGTGTGTGTGTGTGTGTGTGTGTGATTCTTCACCTTAGGGGCAGTTCATTAAACTATGAAGTACTGTAATAAAAAATCCATATTTCAGGTATGCTTAGTGAGCACCTGATGAGCTAATCAGTTCACATACCAGAGGTCTGTTACAAGGCTTCAACTATTTTTATCTCTAATCACCCCTAAAGAATTTGTAATTAGAATAAGGGAAATGAATTTTCACTGGTAAAATAAAGGTGTTCAAAATATTTGGATTGGCTAAAAATACTGTATGGGTACCTCCCAGCAGCAAACATTTTTCAGAGGGGCATTACCTAGGGCCTTGCTCCATCCTGTGCTCCACCACTGACAGGATTCTGTGGCTGGATTCTGAATAGAAGGTGAGTGTGTGTGCGCTTAGGAGGCTACCGTTATCATGTCTTCCATGCAAGGGGCTGTCATTAGGAGGCTACCGTTATCATGTCTTCCATGCAAGGGGCTGTCAGGGTGTCTAAAGGGCAGAGGTAGGTCTTCATCAAGTCTCACACTGCTACTTGTGGTAGAATTTGGTCTGACAACATGGGATTCTGGTGTAGGGAACACCCATGCCTTCCTCCTCTCACACTGGAGTTGGCCAAGGTTATTGACAGCAGACGTGGCCAAACGGGTCTCCTGTTGAAACATCCACATCTTTGTAGGTAGTTCTCTCCCTCTATCTTTGAGGGTCACCGGGCCTTTGAAGGCAGCATGAATAATGGAGATTACTGTTCGTCTGGCGTGATCGTGCATGAATGGGTAGTGTGCTCACAGAGCTTCCCTACCTCATCTCGGGAGACAGAACTCCAGGCTGGTGAAACACACTTTGAGGGGATGAAACTCCATGAGTGGTGATGTCCATGTGCTGCTTCCTTCAGCATCATGCACACTTCATCCCTGCTAAAGCTGGAGGTCTCAGCTGTAGGTTGTCTAGTGCTCTCTATAAATTAGGTAGTAGACATACTCCTTAGTCCTCAATTATTTTTTGACGGGAGTGGGAGGGGTTGTTAGGTAGTTCATCAGGCTCAGTAAGTAGACAGATGAATAGGACATAGTCCTCATGAAGCTTATAGTCTAATGAGAGAGCTCTATGAGCAGATTATTTTAATACAAAATGATAAGCATAACGGTGAGTTATGCCCATGATATCACAGACCTGCTAAGGAGGGCACTTCATTCACCCCAGGAAAATGGATCCAAAGCTCTTTGGTCTCAGGACCCTTTTACATTAAAAAAAAATATTATTGAGGCCACGCACAGTGGCTCATGCCTGTAATCCCAGCACTTTGGGAGGCCAAAGGCCAGTGGATTACCTGAGCCCAGGAGTTCAAGATCAGCTTGGGCAACATGGCAAAACCACGTCTCTGCAAAAAATACAAAAATTAGCCAGGCATTGTGGTACACACCTGTGGTCCCAGCTATTCTGGAGGCTGAGGTAGGAGATCACCCGAGCCTGGGGAGTTTGAGGCTACAGTGAGCCATGAGTGTGCCACTGCACTCCAGCCTGGGTGACAGAGTGAGAACTTGTGTCAAAAAAAAAAAAAAATTATTGAGAATGCCAAAGACCTTTTGTTCATGGGGGTTAGAGCTATTGCTATTTATGGTATGGGAAATTAAAACTGGGAAATGTTTTATTAATTCATTAAATATCAAATGTTAATATATGTTAATTATATAAAATTATATATAAGATTACATATACAATTTGTGTATTTGTTAATAATATAAAATTAATATTAAATATATCAATTCATTAAAATAATAAACCTATTACATGGTAAATAAATTACATATTTTTAGGAAAAATAACTATTTTTCAATGCAACAAAAAGATTTAGTGTGAAGAATGACACTGTGTGGTATCTTTGCAGATCTTCTGGATGTCTGGCTTTATGAAAGGCAGCTGGATTCACCTATCTGTTGCTGCAGGAAGTCTGTTGCAATACGTTGTTTTGGTTGAAGTCTATGAAGGAAGTCTGTCTCACACAGATGTGTAGTTGGATAAGAGGACCTTACAGACCCTCTGAAAGGGTCTTGGGGACCCACTGACCAAGAGTCTTTGGACTATATTTTGAGAACTACTGACCTTAGCATCTTAGAGGTGAGTTTTGAAGAATGAATAAAAGTTGGCTAGGTATAAAAAAGAAATAAATAATGGCATCCACAGCAACCTGGATGGATGCCAATAGTAATAGACTATTACTCTAAGTGAAGTACCCCAGGAATAGAAAAACAAACATCGTATGTTCTCACTCATATGTGGATGCTAAGCTATGAGGACACAAAGGCATAAGAGTGACACACTGGACTTTGGGGACTTGGGGGAAAGGGTGGGGGGTGGTGAGGGATAAAAGATTACACATTAAGTACAGTGTACACTGCTTGGGCGATGGGTGCACCAAAATCTAGAAATCACCACTAAAGAACTTATTCATGTCACCAAACACCACCTGTTCCCCAAAAACTGATTGAAATAAAAAATTAAAAAATTGGCCAGGTGTGGTGGCTCACGCCTGTAATCCCAGCACTTTGGGAGGCTGAGGCGGGCAGATCACCTGAGGTCAGGAGTTTGAGACCAGCCTGGCCAACATGGCGAAACCCCATCTCTACAAAAAATACAAAATTAGCCAGGCGTGGTGGCACAAGCCTGTAGTCCTAGCTACTTGGGAGGCTGAGGCAGGAGAATCGCTTGAACCTAGGAGGTGGGGGTTGCAGTGAGCTGAGATTGTGTCATTGAACTTCAGCCTGGGTGACAAGAGCGAAAACAAAACAAAACATAATTAAAATGTAAGAAAAAATTGGCTAGGTGAAAAACATAATAAGAACATTCTAAGTCAGTGCTTCTCAAAACCATTACTGTGCATTTGAATCACCTGGGGTCTGGAGTGGGGCATGAGATCCTGCCTTTCTAACAAGCTCCTGGGTAACATTGATGCTGCTGGTCCTGGAACTACACTTCAAGGAGTGAGGATCTAAGCCAAAGAAACATGAGCAAAAGCACAGTGTCATGAAATAGCCTGAAGTGTGAGGGGAATGGCATTAGTAGGAAGTGAGGTACAAAACAGAAGTACCAAGAGATAGGGTAACTGTGGCCATGGCATTGAAATAACAGTTGCAATTTTTCCCAAGAGGAAGTTGTTAAAAGGTTTTATGCAGGAGACGGCTCTGACTCATAATTAAGCAAGCACAGTTTCTTATTCTGAATAACTCAGAAATGTAAGTTATTCAGAATAAGAAATAAAAATAAGAAGTAAAATATAAAACATACCAGCAAAGTAAACAGGCAATAGGGTGAAGTGGAGGAAGAAGAAAGACATTATTCCCCATAAATACTATGACAGTGTAACTCAGTAGAAAGAGCATGCACTTCGGACCAAGACAGAGTTGGGTTCAGATTCCAATTCTACCATTCACAAAATATTACTGAGTCAGCTTCTCAGAGCCTCGGATTCCTCCATGCATAGAGATAAAGAAGAGGAATTTCATATGCACATTAAAGTGTCTGGTGCACAGTAGGTCCTCAATACACTAAAATCAACATGATAAAGAATGTTGTAGAAATTGTAAAAAATAACAACTAGAAGCTGTTACTATTATTCTAAGACTAGATGTAGACTTATACTGGGCTTATTAGAATTTTAAATTTTCAAGAGTAAAAAGATTCTGAAAGAGTACCTGAGGGGGATCACTTCAAAGTAAATGTTTCGCCTATGTATACACAAGGCATTAGATGCTGGTGACAATTAGAAGAGAAAGACTTCAGTCGGGTGTGGTGGCTCACACCTGTAGTCCCAACACTTTTGAGGTGGGCAGATCCCTTGAGCTCAGGAGTTCAAGACCAGCCTGGGCACATGGCAAAACCCTGTCTCTACTAAAAATACAAAAATTAGCTGGGTGTGGTGGTACGCACCTGTAGTCCTGGCTACTTGGGGGGACTGAGACAGGAGGATCCCTTGAGCCTGGGAGGTGGAGGCTCCAGTGAGCTCTGTTCATGCCACTGCACTCCAGCCTCGGCAACAAAGTGAAACCCTCTTTCAAAAAAAAAAAAAAGGAGAGAGAGAGAGAAAGACCTCAGACCCCTCAAGTTAATCATCCCTTCTTCTAATACAACTTGTACCCAAACTTTCAATATGAAGTTTGAATGGTTTAAATCTTGGTCCCCCACACCCTCTTCTCTTTTCCTTGTAGTTGGTGCAGTTAATAAACAGCAAAGACACAAAGGGCACAAAGAAAAAGAAATGCATTATCATATTAAATAGAGCTACCACAGTTGTAGAATCTCTCTCTGCCCAAGCTCCCACATTAGAAGGTGTTTCCTAATCTCTATTCCTCTTTTTCTCTGGAAACACTTGACCTTCAGGATCCAGAAATACCCTCACCACCACCTGGGATTCTAAGACTCTTAACATCACAATTTTCCCCTAAAATGTTGGTTATTACAGTCACATATGACTTATATTTCTCTCAGTCCTTTATAGCAAATATTGGCTGTCTGATTGTAAGAAAAAGTTTTCATTATCACAAAAATCTATGTTCTTAGTGGGGCAGAACTAGCTGGGCAGAATTTGAAAGTCGATAGATAGATAGATAGATAGATAGATAGATAGATAGATAGACAGACAGACAGACAGACAGATACGCTTTCAAATTATGCCCAAATAAGAACCATACATGTATATAGTTTCTCCAAATCTCTTGACAGTTAGGACATCTGAGTAATTGCTTTTCTCTTCTTTAAAATGGAAGACTGATAAGAGTAGGTTTATAAAAGAAAGTCAAATGGCAGAAGAGTCTGCACACTTCAGTTGAGTCAATGAGTTTTTTTTTTTTTTTAAATCAAACTGAGTCCTGCTCTGTCACCCAGGCTGGAGTGCAATGGCACAATCTGGGCTCACTGCAGCTTCTGTCTCCCAGGTTCAGGCAATTCTCCTGCCTCAGCCTCCCAAGTAGCTGGGATTACAGGTGTCTGCCACCACCCTGGCCAATTATTGTATTTTTAGTAGAGACAGGGTTTCACTATGTTGGTCAGGCTGGTCTTGAACTCCTGACCTCAGGTGATCCACCCACCTTGGCCTCCCAAAGTGAATGAACATGAACAAATCACATCATCTCAGCACTAGGATCTTTTTATCTGTGTGACAGATTTAGTATTGTTTTATAGGAAAACAGGCAGTGTGAAGAGAAGTAAGTGACTTGGACAGGGAGCCTGTCCAAAGCCAATTTCTGACAAGAATTTTCTTCAGCTGGTAGGTTGACAATGATTTCTTTGGTCTCTATTTCACTGGGAATTCATCCCTTTTACTCTTTGTAATTTTCATATTTTAGACTAAGAATTTGACTTTTAGACTACCCTTTGCAGTTAGCTATCTTTCCCCAGGAAAGGAGGTAGCCTATGCTTTGCTTTAAAAAAAAAAAAAATTTTTTTTTGAAGCCGTGAAAGCAGAGATACTATCTCACACCAGTTAGAATGGCCATCATTGAAAAGTCAGGAAACAACAGGTGCTGGAGAGGATGTGGAGAAATAGGAACACTTTTACACTGTTGGTGGGACTGTAAACTAGTTCAACCATTGTGGAAGTCAGTGTGGCGATTCCTCAGGGATCTAGAATTAGAAATACCATTTGACCCAGCCATCCCATTACTGGGTATATACCCAAAGGACTATAAATCATGCTGCTATAAAGACACATGCACACGTATATTTATTGTGGCACTATTCACAATAGCAAAGACTTGGAACCAACCCAAATGTCCAACAACGATAGACTGGATTAAGAAAATGTGGCACATATACACCATGGAATACTATGCAGCCATAAAAATGATGAGTTCATGTCCTTTGTAGGGACATGGATGAAGCTGGAAACCATCATTCTGAGCAAACTATCACAAGGACAAAAAACCAAACACCGCATGTTCTCACTCATAGGTGGGAACTGAACAATGAGAACACATGGACACAGGAAGGGGAACATCACACACTAGAGACTGTTGTGGGGTGGGGGGAGGGGGGAGGGATAGCATTAGGAGATATACCTAATGCTAAATGACAAGGTAATGGGTGCAGCACACCAACACGGCACATGTATACATATGTAACAAACCTGCACGTTGTGCACATGTACCCTAAAACTTAAAGTATAATAATAATAAAATTTTTAAAAAAAAAAAAGAAAAGAAAAAAGGGCAGAATGTGAACTTCTAATTTCCAAGGTGGGATTACATCAAATATCTAGACATTGGCTCTCCATCAGGACCCCCTGCCTCTGGCCAGCATGCCCGTGGGCAACAACCTAGATAACATCCTGTCCAGGTAGGTGGCTCCCAGTGGCACTCTGCAACTTGTCTGGTCAATGTGATACTTCCGGCTGTTAGCCTAGGATACCTAGGAGGGAAGGTTGGATGTCTGGGCATCCACTCATAGTCCCGCTCACTGTCTGTGATAAAAATTCAGTGATTCCTGTTGATAATAATGACAAAAATTGTAGAATGTCTAGAAATAAACCAAAAAAGAAACATGTAAGACCTACACATAGAGAATTTTTGACATTTACTGAGATATATAAAAGAAGTCTCAACTGAGAATAAACTCTGTTCCTGAAGAATGAGAGCCGTCAGGAGAAGGCCCTCACCATGCCAGTCAGAAAGAATCGTCACTTCATGTAGACTTCTTCAAGGACCTCATCTTATCATTCCCTCCGAAATTGTGAATCCCCTTTGGTTCTTAATATCCTCGTCTACTACAGTGTCACTTTCGTATACAAATTTGGGAGTCCCTGGCTATTTCATAAGTGTGTGACTTTTCTTCCCAATTAAATTACAAGATATATAAAGGCAAGGACTCTCTTTTTTTCCCTTTGTATCTTCCATACCCCTCATTATAGAAATGCCTCTACTTATAAATTTTCCATTTAAGGAAGTTCACAGGTATGAACAAAGCAGGGTGGAAAAAGGCTTCAACCTTTTTACCTGTCACCAGCAGATGGTATTAGTGGCCACAAGCAAGCATTTGGCCACACTTTGTTCATTAGTCAGGGGTGTGTTAGCTAGATTTGTGCTAAAGTTCTGAGATATTTTATGAACAGCAGTAACATCATCAGTTACAAAAGTATAAAAGTAGTGAGTGTCTTTAAGATGCTGCTAAAAAGAGGAACCTAATAATTAGAATGAAAACAAAAGTAAAAATAGTTTTTCAAGCTGAAAGTCATGAGAGAATGCCAAGTGTTGCAGGGGGCTCATGGCACAGCAGGAAGAATTCTTAAGGCTAAGGAGTGAATAGTGATCAAAGAGGAAGGAACAGGGATTGGCGAAATGAAAAAGGAAACTTTTTGAGACTGGAGCTAAATGTTAGCAACAACGTATTAACTAATTTAGTCACTCAATAATTTTGTAAGATAGATATCATCATTACCCTCTGGGCCTACATTTTGTTAATGCTGGTGAAGGCCAGGAGTTTATAAGGGAACTTGAGCCTAAGCACAGTGAAACAGCTGTTGCTGACATGTCTGCTGTAAGCCAAGGGTGGCTCCTTGAGTTCCAAGTTGCTGGGTTTAGAGACCACCCAAATCAGCAGAACATCAGCTGGTCAGTGGGTGGCAAATGAAAACACTGTAGACATCAGAGGTCCACAATAGGGGAAAATGTTTAATAGAATGTAGGAAGAGACAAGTACTCCTGGTTTTAAAGCTTTGATAAGACTACCTATGTATTTTATTATTATTATTATTATACTTTAAGTTCTGGCATACATTGCAGAATGTACAGATTTGTTACATAGGTATACACGTGCTATGGTGGTTTGCTGCACCCATCAACCCATCACCTACATTAGGTATTTCTCCTAATGCTATCCCTCCCTTAGCACCCCTCCCCGCCAACCCCCCGACAGGCCAGGGTGTGTGATGTTCCCCTCCCTGTGTCCATGTGGTCTCATTGCTCAACTCCCACTTAAAAGGGAGAACATGCAGTGTTTGGTTTTCTGTTTCTGTGTTAGTTTGCTGAGAATGGTGGTTTCCAGCTTCGTCCATGTCCCTGCGAAGGATGTGAACTCATCTTTTTTTATGGCTGCATAGTATTCCATGGTGTATATGTGCCACATTTTCTTTATCCAGCCTATAAATGGGCATTTGGGTTGGTTCCAAGTCTTTGCTATTGTGAATAGTGCCACAATAAACACGTGTGCATGTGTCTTTATAGGAGAATGATTTATAATTCATTGGGCATATACCCAGTAACGGGATTGCTGGGTCAAATGGTATTTCTGGTTCTAGATCCTTGAGGAATCACCACACTGTCTTCCACAATGGTTGAACTAATTTACACTCCCACCAACAGTGTAAAAGCATCCCTATTTCTCCACACCCTCTCCAGCATCTGTTGTTTCCTGACTTTTTAATGATCGCCATTGTGACTGGTGTGAGATGGTATCTCATTGTGGTTTTGATTTGCATTTCTCTAATGACCAGTGAGGATGAGCTTTTTTTCATATGTTTGTTGGCCGCATAAATGTCTTCTTTTGAGAAATGTCTGTTCATATCCTTTGCCCACTTTTTGATGGGGTTGTTTTTTTCTTGTAAATTTGTTTAAGTTCTTCGTAGATTCTGGATATTAGCCCTTGGTCAGATGGATAGATTGCAAAAATTTTCTCCCATTCTGTAGGTTGCCTATTCACTCTGATGATAGCTTTTGCTGTGCAGAAGCTCTTTAGTTTAATTAGATCCCATTTGTCAATTTTGGCTTTCGTTGCCATTGCTTTTGGTGTTTTAGTCATGAAGTCTTTGCTCATGACTATGTCCTGAATGGTATTGCCTAGGTTTTCTTCTAGGGTTTTTATGGTTTTAGGTCTTACACTTAAGTTTTTAATCCACCTTGAGTTAATTTTTGTATAAGGTGTAAGGAAGGGGTCCAGTTTCAGTTTTCTGCATTTGGTTAGCCAGTTTTCTGAACATCATTTATTAAACAGGGAATCCTTTCCCCATTGCTTGTTTTTGTCAGGTTTGTCAAAGATCAGATGGTTGCAGATGTGTGGCGTTATTTCTGAGGCTTCTGTTCTGTTTCATTGGTCTGTATATCTGTTTTGGTACCAGTACCATGCTGTTTCAGTTACTGTAGCCTTGTAGTATAGTTTGAAGTCAGGTAGCGTGATGCCTCCAGCTTTGTTCTTTTTGCTTAGGATTGTCTTGGCTATATAGGCTCTTTTTTGGTTCCATATGAAATTTAAAGTAGTTTTTTCTAAGTCTGTGAAGAAAGTCAATGGTAGCTTGATGGGGATAGCACTGAATCTATAAATTACTTTGGGCAGTATGGCCATTTTCACGATATTGATTCTTTCTATCCATGAACATGGAACGTTTTTCCGTTTGTTTGTGTCTTCTCTTATTTCCTTGAACAGTGGTCTGTAGTTCTCTTTGAAGGGGTCCTTCACATCCCCTGTGGGTTGTATTCCTAGGTATTTCATTCTCTTTGTAGCAATTGTGAATGGGAGTTCACTCATGATTTGGCTGTTTGTCTACTACTGGTGTACAGGAATGCTTGTGATTTTTGCACATTGATTTTGTATCCTGAAACATTGCTGAAGTTGCTAATCAGCTTAAAGAGATTTTGGGCTAAGACGATGGGGTTTTCTAAATATACAATCATGTCAACTACAAGCAGAGACAATTTGACTTCCTCTCTTCCTATTTGAATACCCTTTATTTCTTTCTCTTGTCTGACTGCCCTGGCCAGAACTTCCAATACTATGTTGAATAGGAGTGGTGAGAGAGGGCATCCTTGTCTTGTGCTGGTTTTCAAAGGGAGTGCTTCCAGATTTTGCCCATTCAGTATGATACTGGCTGTGGGTTTGTCATAAATAGCTGTTATTATTTTGAGATACATTCCATCAATACCTAGTTTATTCAGAGTTTTTAGCATGAAGTGGTGTTGAATTTTATTGAAGGCCTTTTCTGCATCTATTGAGATAATTATGTCGTTTTTGTCTTGGTTCTGGTTTATGTGATGGATTATGTTTATTGATCTGCGTATGTTGAACCAGCCTTGCATCCCAGGGATGAAGCTGACTTGATCGTGGTGGATAAGCTTTTTTTTTTTTTTTCTAGATGGAGTCTTGCTGTGTCACCAGGCTGGAGTGCAGTGGTGCCATCTCGGCTCACTGCAACCTCTACCTCCCAGGTTCAAGTGATTTCCCCGTCTCAGCCTCCTGAGTAGCTGGGACTACAGGTGCGCACTATCACACCTGGCTTTTTTTTTTGTATTTTAGTAGAGATGGGGTTTCACCATGTTGGCCAGGATGGTCTTGATCTCCTGATGTGCTGCTGGATTTGGTTTGCCAGTATTTTATTGAGGATTTTTGCATCGATGTTCATCAGGGATATTGGCCTGAAATTTTCTTTTTTTGTTGTGTCTCTGCCAGGTTTTGGTATCAGGATGATGCTAGTCTCACCAAATGAGCTAGGAAGGAGTCCCTCTTTTTCTATTGTTCTGAATAGTTTCAGAAGGAATGGTACCAGCTCCTCTTTGTACCTCTGGTAGAATTTGGCTGTGAAACCCTCTGGTCCTGGGCTTTTTTTGGTTGGTAGGCTATTAATTACCGCCTCAATTTCAGAACTTGTTATTGGTCTATTCAGGGATTCAACTTCTTCCTGGTGTAGTCTTGGGAGGGTGTATGTGTCCAGGAATTTATCCATTTCTTCTAGATTTTCTAGTTTATTTGTGTAGAAGTGTTTATAGTATTCTCTGATGGTAGTTTGTATTTCTGTGGGATCAGTGGTGATATCCCCTTTATCATTTTTTATTGTGTCTATTTGATTCTTCTCCCTTTTCTTCTTTATTAGTCTGGCTAGCAGTCTATTTTGTTAATCTTTTCAAAAAAACAGCTTCTGGATTCATTGATTTTTTGAAGGGTTTTTCGTGTCTCTATCTCCTTCTGTTCTGCTCCGATCTTAGTTATTTCTTATCTTCTGCTAGCTTTTGAATTTGTTTGCTCTTGCTTCTCTAGTTCTTTTAATTGTGATGTTAGGATGTCGATTTTAGATCTTTCCTGCTTTCTCCTGTGGGCATTTAGTGCTATAGATTTCCCTCTAAACACTGCTTTAGCTGTGTCCCAGAGCTTCTGGTACGTTGTGTCTTTGTTCTCATTGGTTTCAAAGAACTTACCTATTTCTGCCTTAATTTCATTATTTACCCAGTGGTCATTCAGGAGCAGGTTGTTCAGTTTCCATGTGGTTGTGTGGTTTTTAGTGAGTTTCTTAATCCTGAGTTCCATTTGATTGCACTGTGGTCTGAGACACTTACAATTTCCATTCTTTTGCATTTGCTGAGGAGTGTTTTACTTCCAATTATATGGTCAATTTTAGAATACGTGCGATGTGGTGCTGAGGAGAATGTATATTCTGTTGATTTTCACACATAACAATATTCACCTTAAATGTAAATGGGCTAAATGCCCCAGTTAAGAGACACAGACTGGCAAATTAGATAGAGTCAAAACCCATCGGTGTGCTGTATTCAGGAGACCCATCTCACGTGCAAAGACACGTATAGGCTTAAAATAAAGGGATGGAGGAATATTTACCAAGCAAATGGAAAGCAAAAAAAAAAAAAAAAAAAAGCAGGGGTTGCAATCCTAGTCTCTAATAAAACAGACTTTAAACCAACAAAGGTCAAAAAAGACAAAGAAGGGCATTATACAATGGTAATGGGATCAATGCAACAAGAAGAGCTAACTATCCTAAATATGTATGCACCCAATACAGGAGCACCCAGATTCATAAAGCAAGTTCTTAGAGACCTACAAGGAGACTTAGACTCCCACATAATAATAGTGGGAGACTTTAATACCCTACTGTCAATATTAGACAGATCAACAAGACAGAAAATTAACAAAGATATTGGGGACTTGAACTCA
Source organism: Hylobates moloch (assembly GCF_009828535.3). NCBI lineage: Eukaryota > Metazoa > Chordata > Mammalia > Primates > Hylobatidae > Hylobates > Hylobates moloch. The sequence goes on along the minus strand of NW_026652277.1, from coordinate 49,926,235 downwards.
GCTCTGGACCAAGCAGACCTAATAGACATCTATGGAACTCTCCACCCCAAGTCAACTGAATATACTTATGTTTTTATTTATAGAAATGCATCTGGAAATGATAGTTTAAACTCCTCTTAATCATTTTTGACTTATAAAAATAATCAACACCTGTACAGCCTTTTAGAACCTAAAGTCTTTATAAATGGAATATCTCCTATAGAGGGCTGTATGTGTAGTTAATAACACAAATATTTATTGCACATCTCCTCCATACTTTCACATATATTAACTAATGAATTCTCCCAATAATTTTGTAAGGTAGGTGTCATCATTACCCTGCTCTAGATGTAGAAATAGAATCTCAGAGACAGAATGACAAAAATGAAATTTTTTGATTTTAGGACCATATTTTACCTCCCCATAGCTGCCTCCTTGTGTCAACTGACTGAATGAATAAATAACCTAACGTTAGCACAGACTGCAGTTCTGTCTATGCTTCACACCATTAAAAAAGGCCTGGATGTGGAGTCCCCATCTGTTATTCTATATGTTATCACCAAGCCTCACTGTTGTATATCTCTCTTCTGACCTTCAGAATACCTCCAGGGACACAGAAAGGGCATGCAGCATCAAGGAGCACTTTTCGGAGTGGTTACAATGAGTATGTAACAAAGCTAAAATGTGTAATCCGGGAAGGGTGACTTTCCATATATGCCCTTGGTGCCATTCATGAAGCATCTCACATGCGGCCTCTTGATTGAGAGCTCTTCCTTGTCTCTGGATGTGCTATGTACTGATAAACAATAAAGAAAATGGCTGAGAGTTTCACCCAGGTTTGTTCAGCAAGGGTTTAATTTCTCTAGTGCTCCCGTAGAAATTGTGTCAATAACAAAACCTTGCATCTCTCAATCTAATCATCCCTTGACACATTCAATAGGATATAACACGGTGAGATGGGGACTGAGGAATTAGAGTAAATTAGATTGAAGGAAAAGCTCCTGGTAGCTCTGACATGACAGCCTGCACATGACTAATCTAAATATTCATTCTGGGTAATGCAACAGCTATCAACAAATTCATTACTTACAACAATATTTCCACTTCAACTGTCAACTGACAAGGGGTCTCCATAATACATCGCTGTCAGCAGTTTGCAGCAGTAAGAGAGAAAAGGTACTTACATTTCACAAATATGTATGCATCACGCTCTCGATTTTTAAAAGGGACTCAGCCTTATTTAATATTTTCAGAAAATTGCTGTCACAAGGACATCAACCTCACAATCATCTTATGGAAAGAACAATTTGGACAGCAAAAATAATGGATGTGTTTCTCGTTAATCACTCCATGTCTTGCCTTAAGTACATGCATTTATGGCTTCAGATGCCTCTTGTTTAAACAAATTTTTCTCCTATGCCACTCTCTTTCTAGCCCAGCATTAACTAGATTCTTTAGAAAAAGAGTCTTTCAGGTTGTAAACCAGCACTAAGGTGACATTCATGAATTATGGAGTCATATGTCCTAGCGCAGAGAGCTGGAGAGAGTAAACATGAGAAATATGCAACACATCCCATCTGTTAATTCACCTACCTAGACACCAGATTTTGTGACCATTCTACCTTCTTCTTCCACCGAGAGGCGGGAGGATTCTGGACAGGGACATGGGGATGTTTCCACTGTGTCAGATTTTTCTCTCCAACAAAAAAGGAGGGAAATGAAGAGACAGTGTCTTTGTCTTTGGCCACAGGTAGTGAACAGAACAGTGTATCTTATTTATTTCTTTAAGAGACAGGGTCTCCTTGTGTCACTCACTCAGGCTGCAGTGCAGTGGCTCAATCACAGCTCACTGCAGCCTCAAACTCCTGAGCTGAAGCAATCCTCCTGCCTCAGCCTCCTAAGTAGCTGGAACTATAAGCACATGCCGTCATGCTCAGCTAATTTTCTTGTTTTTGGAAGATAGGATCTATGTTGCCCAGGCTGGTCTCAAACTCCTGGCTTAAAGCAATTCTCTCACCTCAGCCTCCAAAAGTGCTGGGATTACAGGCATGAGCCACCACGCCCAGCTATCTGTTTCAAAAGGCAATGCTACAAATGGCCCAAAACATAAAATTGTAATCAAAGATTTTGAAATTCATATGAAAATAGGTATCAAAAGCCAAGAGTTTTACATATTATTTGACTTGGCAATTCTGATTTTAGCTAAAGGAAAGTATCATAGCTGTGGTCAAAGATTTATATACCAAATTGGTCATCATACCATTATTATAATGGTTAAAAAAAAAAAAAAAGATGGGGCCGGGTATGGTGGCTCATGCCTGTAATCCCAGCACTTTGGGAGGCTGAGGTAGGTGGATCACCTGAGGTCAGAAGTTCGAGACCAGCCTGGCCAGCACGGTGAAACTCTGTCTCTCCTAAAAATACAAAAATTAGCCGGGCATGGTGATGGGTGCCTATAATCCCAGCTACTTGGGAGGCTGAGGCAGGAGAATCTCTTGAACCTGGGAGGCAGAGATTGCAGTGAGCCAAGACCACGCCATTGCACTCCAGCCTGGGCAACAAGAGCAGAACTCCGTCTCAAAAAAACAAAAAACAAAAAACAACAACAACAAAAAACACACACACACGGTAGAAATCCTTCAGTGTTCTTCAAAAATAATTATGATACATCGTCACAATGAAATATTAAGCAACCATTAAACTAGAAAGATTTTACAGTATTCTGTTAGATGAAAAATGCTAGGATGCAGAGTTCTGTGTCTGCTTAGATGTAGAAAGTCACTAGGGAATATTGCTCTCACCTCGATAATGAGAAAAAGCTGACTAATATACACAACCATTAACTTTTCTTTAAGTCATCAAGAGTTAAGGTCACAAGGCAACTAAGTAATCTGAATTCCAAAGAGTCATAAACCCAGCCAAGGAGAGACAGTACACATGAATATGAATGCCTTCACTTTTGTCAAAGCAAGGAGAAAGAGATGGCTACCACACAAGTAGATAAGAAGAAGTCAGCTAAAAATTTAACAAATTCTTGAAGGTCAATATGGGATAGCCTCAAGCCTCAGACACAAAAGAGTTTGTATTCACTCTCAAGCTTTTCTTTAGGGCCCCTCACTGGGTGCTCACAAGGAAGGTTGGGGACAGGGTAGAGTGGAGACCCAGGACCCCCTCTGCCACACAGACATGCAGGAGCTGATCAGCTGCTACTGGCAACAAGAACAACGCCTTGCCTTCTTCCCCAGGGCCCTCTCTTACAAAGCAAAGTCTTAACCCATTTATGCCTGAGGTTGCAATTTTTTGAATTTTTGCAATCAGACCTTGGCGATGACCTTGAGCAGTAGGATATAAATAACTCCCACATGCTTAGCGTTCCAATAATGGAACACTAGGCATAAATGTGTTTAAGCTGCTGGAGGAATACAGAACACCTTCTGGCCCCTAGGACCGGGCAAAAGTCTATTGCTCTGGGAGAGCAACTGAAGCAAAACTGTTTGTCTCTGGCAGAGGTGTTAGGAAACCCTCAACCCCAGACATAGGCAAAGAAACATTGCTGCTGAGGGAGAGACAGAAGCAAAAATCTTCTGCCTCCTAGAGGAGGAGCAGGAAACCTGCTTGTGCCCAGGATCTTGCACTGCTCAAAAGCAGAGGTCGGCTACTGCAGGAATGCTAAGAAACCCTTGACCCCAACGTTCAGGCACAGGAGCCCTGCCTAAGACTGATACTGGACCAGGACAATGAAGAAACCCTATACTCTTATAAAGAGCCATGCACAGAAACACAAACAATAGAAGTCCACCGTTTGTGTAGGAGCAACAGCGTAGAGAAAGATCTACTTTGTGACACAGGTGTGCAGGGACAGCTAAAAGCTGAGGGTACAGAATGAATGCTTAGAAAATTCCTCTGGCACATCAGGCTCTAAGCACATAGTAAGGGCAGCCATCCAGTGAAGACTGTGGTGCACTAAGGATAATAAAAGCAACAGTAAAATCTAAACTCAGCTCAACTTCTGATTAATTGACCCAACCCCAACCTCTTCCACCCACACATCCTGAAGGTCTGAAAGAAAAAGAGATGTGCCCATTCTCAAGAATAAATAATATTTACCTTGGTCTTTCTGTTCTTACAGAAACAATGTTCAGCATTCAATTAAAATTAAGTCACACAAAAGTGCAAGGGGGGCGAAACAAAAATCATTGTCAAGAGATGAAGTAATTGATAGAACCATTCTCAGAAATGGCCCAGATATTACAACTATCAGGTAGGGACTTTAAAGTAACTACAATAAACATGTTAAAGGGATCTATGGAAAAGGTGAACATGCATGAACAGATGGGAGATTTTATCAATGTCTAATGCAAATCTGGTAAATAAAAACAAAATCAGAAATGAAGAGTGCCTTTGATGGGTTCATTGGCAGTCTAGACATAGCTGAGGAAAAAATTAGTAAACTTGAAGATATGCCAATAGAAATTATCCAAGCCAAAACATAAAGATAAAAAGGAGTGAAGCACATCCAATATCTGTGGGACAACATAAAATGCTTTAAAATAAAATGTAATTAGAGTCCCACAAGAAGCCAGGCATTGTGGCTCGTGCCTGTAATCTCAGCACTTTGGGAGGCCAAGGCAGGAGGATTACTTGAGGCCAGGAGTTCAAGACCAGCCTGGGCAACATAGCAAGACCCCATCTCTCTCTTGTGATCTCTCTCTCACGCTCTCTCTCTCTCTATATATATATATATATACACACACATACATATATATATATATATATACACACACACACATACACACACATATATATATTTTTTTAAATTAACCAGGCATGGTGGTGTGTGCCTGTAGTCTGACTCAGGAGGCTGAGGCAGGAGGATCATTTGAGCCAGGAGTTTGAGGCTACAGTAAGCAGCTATGATCATGGCACTGCACTGAAGCCTGAGTGATAAGACCCTGTCTCAAAAAAAAAAAAAAAAAGAGTTCCAAAGAAAAAGAGAAACAGGTTAAAAAAATTAAAGATAATGGCTAAGAATTTTCCAAAATTAATGAAAGACAAGTTGTAGATCTAAGGAGCCCAGAGTCCCAAGAATACCTCTCTCCTTAAAAAAAAATGAATCTAGATACATCACAATCAAACTGCTGAAAACTGAAGATAAAGAAAATATATTGAAGTCAGTGAGAAAAAAGGAAACATTACGTGCAGAGGGATAATACAAATCACACAATGATACAAATCAAAAACTATGTAAGGCATAAGACAAGGTACTGACATCTTTAAAATACCAAGAGAAAAAAACCTGACAACCCAGCATTTTATGTCTGGTAAAAATACCTTTCAAAAATGAAGGCAAAATAAAGACCTTCAGACAAACAAAAGCTGAGAATTTATTGCCCATAAACTTGTGTTACAAGAAATGTAAAGGAAGTTCTTCAGGCAGAAGGAAGATATCAAGTGGAAATTAGGTACACACATACAAAAATAAAGAAGCTAGAAATGAAATAATAAAGGTAAATATTAAATGTATATTTCTTACTTTAATCACTTTTACATAGTATATAGGATATGCATACTTTTTTAAAAAGCTAGCATGATACACAAAAAACTTTAGAAAAATATACAGCAAAATTTTAACTGATCTTTTTTCTAAGTGGAAGGATTGCAAATTATTTCATTTTAATCTTGATGCTGATTTGCATTTAAAAATTTTTCTACGATGAACCTATATTACATTTTATGCTAAAAAGTGTAATTTTATTCTTATATTCTGTTTATATTATACAGATTTCAAGAGCTGTGGGGTTACAGAAATTTTATAAGCTAATTATTAGAGGAAATAATAACTAGAAAATGAATTTTCTGTTATGAAAAGCTTTCTCTACTTTTTATGTCTTACCATATGGGAAAAAGAAGAGACACTAAAAAGGCAAGAAGAGTTGTTTTCTCTGATGCATAAACCAATAATAATAGATTAAATTCTTTAGAACATTAATAACGATTGAATAAAAACCTTTTATAAGTACCGTTGATTACTGGGTGACGCCCTGGAGCTACAGCCACAAACTTTCCTTGAAAGTCTCTTTATTTTAAGAAAATGTTAGCCGGGCATGGTGGCGGGTGCCTGTAGTCCCACCTACTCGGGAGGCTGAGGCAGAAGAATGGCGTGAACCCGGGAGGCGGAGCTTGCAGTGAGCGGGATCGCGCCACTGCACTCCAGCCTGGGTGACAGAGCGAGACTCTGTCTCAAAAAAGAAAGAAAGAAAGAAAGAAAGAAAATGTTCAGGGTAGATTAAAAGATTACTCTACATAGCCTAGAAAGAGAACCAGGAATCAATAATATCTAAATATTAGTGAGAATAGTATCTACTTGCATCAAACTATCTTTTGTAAAATTTAACCTTGCTTTAACTTCTACATAAATATTTAAATGTTGCATAAAAACTAGCTAGGTTTTCTCCTTAGCTTTGGTAGTAAAGTAGCATTTTACTAAAGAAAGAACAATTTAGTGCAAACATATGCTGTTCTTCTTTTGCCTTGGTTAATCAAGGCTATGGGGAGCAAAGATTTAGAATTCAAGTCCAGAATCCAGGTACCACCATCTACATGACAGAGTTATTGAAAGGATAAGACACAATGTGTGTAAAGACACAATGTAGGTACATAGTAAGCAGTTAATAAATATCAACTATAGCAATCTAGGGGAAAATAAATAAATATTTTTTTAAAATAACAGCTATTATTGGCTACTGAAGTGAATCAAAGATGCATGAGGATGCCTTTATTGCCATCAACAATTAAGTTAATACTTTACAAACAGCAGTCCCAGAATCCACTGACACCTGTTGATTAATATGTTTACCACGCTAGTTAGTGAAGTACTCAGGTTGCAGAAATTTGAGCAACTGTCTCCTCATCTAGCCAGGGGAATTTCTTGCACATAGAAATGGGATGGTCAAAGTGGGGAAAGAAAAATGACTGCTAATGCAGTTGGTATATTTTTATACACACACACGCACACACACACACACACACGCACATGCAAATTCTCTTAAAGCTCTAGTAGGAAAAGTACCTCTTACAGAGGCAAAAAAAATTGACATTTTTGACTTGGAAAATTTTTAAAAGTCATAAAAAGCTATTGAATTATGTACCACACTGATTTTTCCCCCACCCAGTATTTTAACCACTACATTAGGGAAATTTTGTTGTTGATGCTGTAACCTCAATATTGAATCCTCTCTGTCTTGTATCCCAGAATATAATTCAGCTGTTTGGCTACCACAATCATGTCTCTTTAGAAAAGCCAAAAGTTTAATAAAAGTAGTTAAAGGATATTTTACCTTTTCCACTTACTTTTAACAAAAGGTATCAAATTAAACACAGTTCACACCTCTTTAGTTGATTTTACCAAGTTCTTGAAACTGGAAGATTCAGAATTTTAATTTTTGCCAACTACAGCTGGATGCAGGGAGAATTATTCAAAGGAAAAAAATAATGTATTCTCAATTTTTTTTTGTTTAACAGTAGCTGTCATTTTCAGGGACATTCTCAAAATTTTTGCAGAGCCAGGATAAGATGTAGTGGTTTGAGGTGAGGGCAGAGTAACAGAGACCCCAGGGCTCAAGCTGCTAACCATAGATATACTGCCTCTCAAAAATGGGAGATAAGATTCAAGGAGAGGAAATATTTACATTCACAAGGAATGTTTGAAAAGAATAAATCAAAGCAGGATGATGAAGTGAGGAGAGAATACAAGAGGACAAAATTCCTCACTTCCCCACCAAAAACAACAACAAAAAGAGTCTTGCTGAGCGATAGGCTAAACAGCTTTTGTTCTCTTATAAAACTGAGAGAAGAAGAACATCATGGCATTAAGAACACAGTGTGACAGATGAGGCAAAATGTCTCCATGCAGAGAATGGTACAAAAAACAGAACAAAGCTGTCTGGCAGGTGAAAAGACAAAGACTACAGGGAGAGAAAGAGGCAAATAGACAAGAGGGAGTGAACCAAAAAACAGATCAATGGGACGGAGATTGAGTAACAGGAGAGATTGAATGGGGAGGAGCAAAGGTGTCTGTAGAGAGAGGGGCCCAGTCAGGCAGTGGGCAGATGTGTGCGGGAGTTTCCTCTTCCCACATTCCCAGACCTAAATTGGGGAGCTCTAGAAATATAGGGCAAGTACTCTCCAGAATCTTATTCTCTTTTTCACTGTTCAATCTCCAGCATCTTGAACATTGCCTGACATATAGTGGGTACTCAAAACATAGTTGTCAAATGAATAAGTGATACATGTAGAAAAGAGAAAGAAGCCAACTTAGCTGAGAAAATGCCATATGCCTCATGGCATCTGTTATTAAACTGTGAGTTGGCAGAAAGGATACCAGAGAGCTGAGCTCTGCTTATAGCATGGCCAAGTGATGCTTACCTTAGGGCCAAGTTTGGTTTCCCTGCTGCAGGACAAGTATTTTACCTGAGTAAAACAGGCAGTCACCAAACCCAGGGTAATTGAGTAGTAAGGGAGTGGCAGAGTGTGGTTGTACTTAAAAGCCCCTGTCTCCATGTCTCTCCCCAAATTCCAAACACATGTTTAGATGTTTGGATGTCTCATCATCCAGGGTCTCTCCTTTGAGATGATTTCTGCAGAGTTTTTCACAAAATACAAATAACCAACCAAGGCTTTGAATGTGCTCAACATCACTAACATCTAGGGAGGAATTGTTCTATTAGCAACAAGTAGAGGGGCCTTCATGGCAAATGGACTGAGAAGAAAAAGAGACTCCCCAAAGCCCTACATAAAACCATGATCAAAGAGCAATGGACTCAGTCAAGGAAGATGGAGTCAGGTTGGTTGCAAATCCCCAGATGATTCATCCCACTCCATTGAGAATCCCTAAAGTGGAAGATGAAGGTGGGGTAGAGAAGCAAAGATGAATCAAATATTGTTTTGTCTAACCACCTTGCCCTGGATAGATATATGATGCTCAAAATGGAGAAATACACTTGGGGTTTAGACAGACATGGCTACATAAAGTTAAAAAAAAAAAAAAAGGAAAGTATCGATTTCCAGTTTCTGGTTCCACATGAAAATCTCAGAAGTTGCCACTCATTTCTAACAAGAAGTAAAATGCTGAACAAACTGAAAAAAAAGTCAACAAGTCTTAGATTAGTAAGAGATGTGAGATTACAGGGAAAACCACTGTTCCCAAAATTGGACAGACAGGCAGATACAGAGAATCACAAGATAGGGAGCAGAAACCTTCACAGGAACTAGTGGTGTGTTAGGAAAACCTGACCTTAATTGATGCATTGCTGGAGGCTAGGTGTGGACAAGTCTGAAGGTTAAAATCTCCAAGGGGGATCTAGTCATAGGGAGTCCCCCATGCTTTTGTGACTTTTCCTTCCAGGAGCTTGACCAGGTTCTCAGAGTAAATATCAGAAAAAAAAATAAATAAATTCCCTTGTATTTCCACCAGGAGGAGGGGAAAAGAACCACTTTGAAATATACCAGAGTATTCTGTTCTTAATAAGATCTACCTTCGGGAGAAACTAGTTAGCCAGAGCCTGACCTGCTGGGGTTTTATTTGGAGAGTAACCAACCTGGGGGAGGGAAAATACCCAACTCTAGCCCATTCTAGCCATTTTGTTCCACCTAAATGAGGAGAGAAGAAACTAAGAAACACTTGTGAAGTTCACAGTCCAGAGGCATAAGTTCACTGAGACTGAGACCTAATCACAGGGCTCTAGAATGCATCTCTTCCCCCCGCACACCTCCCACCACACTACTGAAGACCTATATACAGCAGTTCCTTTTACTCAGTACATCATGCCTAGATATCAAGAAAAAATTACAAGGCATAATAAAAGGCAAAAACCAAAGCAAAACAAAACACAGCTTGAAGAGACACAGCAAGCATCAGAACTAGATATAGCAAGGACCTTGGAATTGTCACACAGGAATTTAAAATAACTATGATTAACAGGCTAAGGGCTGTAACGGATACAGTAGGTAGCATGCAAGAACATATGGGCAATATAAGCAGAGAGATGAAAATCCTAAGATAAAACCACAAAGAAGGGATAAAAAATACTGTAACAGAAGTGAAAAATGCCTTTGATAGGCTTATAAGTAGACTGGACATGGTTGAGGAAAGAATCTCTCAGTTTGAGGAAATATGAATATAAATTTCAAAAACTAAAAATCAATGAGAAGAAATGCTCAAATAAAACCACAAAAGGCAGAAAAAGAATAAAAGACAAAAATAGAAAAAAAGAAAAATTGCAACAAATAGAAAATAGTAACAAATATGGTAAATATCAATTGGATGGAATAGTAACAAATATGGTAAATATCAATTGATATGGAATATCCATTCCATATCAATTGATATGGCAAATATCAATTCCATATCAACCGATATGGCAAATAATTGGATGGAAATATCAATTTATTTCCATCAATAAAAACTTTGACCATCAATGGTCTAAATGCATCCATTAAAAGACAGAGACTATCAGAGTGGATCAAAAAACAAGACCCAACTGTATGTTGTCTACAAGAAACTGACCCACTTTAAATATAAAGACACATATAGATTAAAACTAAACGAATGGAGAAAGATATACCATTCTTATAATAATCAAAAGAAGGTAGGAGTACCTACATTAATTTCAGACAGAGCAGACTTCGAAACAAGAAAAGTTATCAGGGATAGAAAGACATTATGTAACAACATAGGGGTTAATTCTCCAGGAAGATATAATGATCCTTAATGTGTATGCACCTAACGACAGAGTGTCAAAATATGTGAAGCAAAAACTGATAAAACTGCAAGGAGTCATAGATGAATCCATAATTATAACTGGAGATGTCAGCAGCCCGCTATCAGAAACAAACAGACCCAGCAGGTAAAAAATCAGTAAGGACACAGTTAAATTCAAGAACACCATCAATCCATAGGATATAATTGACATCTATAGGCTACTTCATCCAGCAATAGCAGAATATGCATTCTTCTCAAGCTCACATAGAACATTCACCAAGATAGAGCACATTCTGAGCCATAAAAAACACCTTAACAAATTTAAAAGAATAGAAATTATACAATGTTTGCTCTCAGACCACAATGGAATTAAACCAGAAATCAATAATAAAAGACAACTGGAGGCCAGGCACAGTGGCTCACACCTGTTATCCCAGCACTTTGGGAGGCCAAGGTGGACGGATCACCTGAGATCAGGAGTTCGAAACCAGCCTAGCCAACATGGTGAAACCCTGTCCTTACTAAAAACACAAAAGTGAGCCATGCATGGTGGTGTGCTCCTGTAATCCCTGCTACTCAGGAAGCTGAGGCAGGAGGATCACTTGAACCCAGGAGGCAGAGGTTGCAGTGGGCTGAGATTGCACCACTGCACTCCAGCCTGGGTGACAGAGTGAGACTCTGTCTCAAAAAAAAAAAAAAAAGACAACTGGAAAACCCCAAAATACATGGAAATCAAACAACACACTTCTAAATAACACATGGGCCAAGAAAAAAATCTCAAGAGACATTTAAGAATATTTTGAATTAAATTAAAATAAGAACACAATTTATCAAAATTTGTGGGATGCCATGAAAGCAGTGCTTAGAGGAAAATTTACAGCATGACTACGTATGTTAGGAAAAAAATATCTAAAATCAATTAACTAAGCTTCCATCTTAAGAAACTAAAAAAAGAAGAGCAAATTAAATCCAAAATAAGAAGAAGAAAATAAATAATAAAAATTAGAGCACAGTGCAATGAAATTATGAACAGTAAATCAATTTTAAAAACAAATGAAACCAAAAGCTGGCTCTTTGAATCAATTAATAAAATTGATAAGCCTCTAGCCAGACTAAGAAAAAAGAGGTAGGGCACAAATTACTAGTATCATAAGTGAAAGAGAGGACACCCCTACAGATCCCATGCATATTAAAAGGATAATAAAGAAATACTATGAACAACTCTGTGCCCACAAAATTGATAACCTAGATGAAATGGACCAAACCACTGAAAGGCACAATCTACCAAAACTCACACAAGAAAAAATAGACAATCTAAATAGGCCTATATTTATTAAGTACATTGAATCAATAATTAATATCCTTCCAAAATAGACAGAACCAGGCCAAGATGGGTTCACTGGTGAATTCGACCATGTATTTAATTCTCTATGATAACTGGTATAATTTCTAAAAGAGATAATTTCTTTTTTAGAAAATAAAAGCAGAGGGAATACTTCCTAACTCATTCTGTGAGGTATCACCATAATATCCAAACAAGACAAAGATATTATAAGAAAAGAAAACAACAAACCAATATTTTTCATGAGCCGGATGCTAAAAATCTTCAATGAAATGTTAGCAAATTAAATCCAACAATGTATAAGAAGAATTATACACTCTAAGTAAGTAGGATTTATACTAGGTATGCAAGGCTGGTTCAAAATTTGAAAGTCAGTTAATGTAATGTAATCACATTACAGGCTAAAGAAGAAAAATCACATGACCATATCAATAGATGCAGGAAAAGCATCTGACAAAATGCAACACCCATTCATGATAAAATCTCTCAGTAAATTCTCAATGATAAAGAATATTTACAAAAAATATACAGCTAATGTCATAATGGTGAGAGACTATATGCTTTTCCCCTAAGATGAGGAACAAGGCAAGGATGTGCCCTATTATCACTCCCTTTTGACATTATATGGAAGTCCTATCTAATGCAATAAGATAAGAAAAGGAAGTAAAAGATATACTAATTGGGAAGGAAGAAATAAAATTGTCTTTGTCTGCAGATGACGTGATTGTCTTTGTAGAAAATCTGAAAGAATTGAAAATAAAAAATCATTCCTGTAACTAATAAGCTGTTATAACAAGGTTGCCAGATACAAGGTTAATATACAATAGTCAATTTGCTTTGCCACATACCAGCAATGAACAAGTGGCATTTGAAATTAAAAACACAATACCATTTACGTTAGCACCATAAAAATGAAACAAGTATAAATCTAACAAAACATGTACAAGATCTGTATGAGGAAAATCATAAAACACTGATGAAAGAAATCAAAGAACTAAATAGATGAAGAGTTATCCCATGCTCATAAATAGGAAGACTCAATATTGTCAATGTCTGCTTTTCTCAACTTGATCTATATTCAATGCAATTCCAATCAAAATCCCAGCAAGTTATTTTGTAGATATTGACAAACTGATTGCAAGGTTTATACGTGGAGGCAGAAGACTCAGAATAGCCAACACAATATTGAAGGAGAAGAACAAAGTTGGAAGAGTGACACTACTTGACTTCAAGACTTACTATAAAGCTAAAGTAATCAAGACAGTGTGGTACTGGCACAAGAACAGACTAATTGATCAATGAATCATAATAGAGAGCCTAGAAATAGACCCATATAAATATAGTCAACTGATCTTTGGCAAAGGAACAAAGGGAATACAGTGGAGAAAAGGTAGTCTTTTTAACAAATTATGCTGGAACAACTGGACATTTGCGTGCAAAAAAAGAATTCAGACACAGACTTCACACACCTCACAAAAAGTGACTCAAAATGGATCACAATTCTAAATGTAAAACACAAAACTACAAAACTTCTAGAAGATAACATAGAAAATGTAGATGACTCTGGGTTTGACAATTTATATATGACATCAAAGGGCATGATTCATGAGAGAAAGAATTGATAAGTTGGACACGATTAAAATTTAAAATTTCTACTTTGCAAAAGATACTGTCAAGAGAATAAAAGGACAAGCCACAGACAGGAATAAAATATTTGCAAAAGACATATCTGATAAAGGACTGTTATCTAAAATATACAAAGAACTCTGAAAATTTAACAATAAGAAAACAATCTGATTTAAAAATGGACCAAAGATCTTGGCAAACATCTTACTAAAGAAAATATATAGATGGAACAATAAGCTTATGTCATCAGGGAAATAAAAACTAAAACAACATTGAGATACCACTACATATTAGTTAGAATGGCCAAAATCCAGAACATAGACAACAACAAATGTTGGCAAGGTTTTGGAGCAACAGAAATTCTCATTCATTGCTGTTGGGAAGGCAAAATGATACGGCCACTTTGGAAGACAGTTTGGCTGTTTCTTACAAAACTAAAAATATTCTGACTGTACAATCCCACAATTGTGCTCCTTGGTATTTACCCAAAGGAGTTGAAAACTTATGTCCACACAAAAACCTGCACATGGATGTTTACTGTAGCTTTATTATTACCAAACTGGGAAGCAACCAAGATGTCCTCCACTGGGTGAATGGATAAACTTCAATAGATCTAGACCACATTTTGGTCATTATTCAGCACGAAAAAGAAATGAGCTATGAAGTCATGAAAAGACATGGAGGAAGCACAAATACATATTGCTAAGTGAAAGAAGCCAATCTGAAAAGGCTACATACAGTATGATTCTAACTAGACGACATTCTGGAAAAAGCAAAACTATACAGATAGTGAAAAGATCAGTGGTTGTCAGGGCTTGGGGAAAGGGAGCGATGAACAGACAGAGAACAGAGGATTTTTAGGCAGTGAAAATACTCTGTATGATACTACAATAGTGGATACATTTGTCATTATACATTTGTCCAAACCCATGGACTATAAAACACCAACAGTGAATCCTGATGGAAACCATGGACTTTGGGTGACAGTGACGTGTCAATGTAGGTTCAACAAATGTAACAAATATTCACTCTGGTAAGGAATGCTGATAATGGGAGAGGCTATTCATGTGTGTGGGCAGGAGGTACATGGGGTATCTTTGAACCTTTCTCTCGATTTTGCTAAATTGAACCTAAAATTGCTTTAAAAAAATGAGCCTTTAAAAACAACAAAAAAGAGGGTATCACTGAGAGATGTGATGCTCATTCTTGGGAGGCAGGAGAGAAGACTAGTGATAACAGACTAGGGGGTGAATTGAGGTGAAACAGCCCTCAAAAATATTCTAGATGTTTGAGTGCCTTTCTTCCTGGAATGGCAATATTTATACATTTTGATCTCTTCCCAAGGCACCAGAACAGAACTGATTTGCTCTTTTGAACCATTCCATCCATTTTCTTTTAGTTTATCTCACCACCATGGCAATGAGGCAAGGACCTTGTTTTTATGTGTCTGGACTAGCATCCTCCCTGGCTACTTTAAAAATGCATGACAGCATTTACATGTAACCTCTAGAGGAATGTCTTCCCTAAAATGGGACTCAATGGAATAAGCAAAGCATTAGGAGAAACAGTCTCTGGATTTTATCTTCATTTTGTCATCTGAGAAAGATGATTTGAGATTCCAGTTTCTGTTCATTAATGGAGGCAGAGAGGCTACCCACTTGGTTCACAAAAAATAAGACTAAGGAATATGAGATGACAAATCGCTCTGCTTAAGGCAGAACAACTGTGTGGCTATGGCAGAGACTTCTAATTGTTTACCCCATATCTATTCACCCTTCCTTCCTTAGAAACAAAACCAAGATTTTATTCAATAGTCCAACACATTAACCAAGAGAATACATTTCCCTGTTTCCCTTGGGTACAGATATGGTCAATGAGAGACAAGTGGATAGGTTGTATCTTCTAGGAAGACTCCTTAAAGGCGACCGACTCAACTCAGCAATGTGCTCCCTTCGGCCTCCCTGATTCCCCTTCTAGTTGGAGCTTTAGTGATCAGTTTGCACCATGAAATGACACTGAGAATGAAAGTCCCCTGCGAAGGATGGTAGAGCAGAATGATAA
This sequence comes from Hylobates moloch, assembly GCF_009828535.3. NCBI lineage: Eukaryota > Metazoa > Chordata > Mammalia > Primates > Hylobatidae > Hylobates > Hylobates moloch. The sequence continues at coordinate 49,910,468 of NW_026652277.1, read as the reverse complement.
AGGAATCCCAGTTCTCTACTGACCCTGCAGTGCCGCCATGTCCTCCCTGGACTGCCTGTCTCCAGAATTCTTTTGTATATAACAGAAATAACCTTCTGTCTAGTTTAAGCCAAACACAATTCTTGATGGATCCACGCTCAACCTTATAAATGGCTCACTGATGGGTTCACCCCAACATTTGCAGGTTTCAGGCTAGGAGTATAGGTGGAAGTCCCTAGCCTGTGGTTCAGCCCTTTTCCTTTTCCCCTTTTGCTCTGTCCCATTAGGTGGATATCTGAGCTGACACTTTTAAGCTTAAGTCCCTGTGCCATCACTGCCTTTTGGCCACTCTTCAGGCCTAGGCTCTATGTACTTCCTGTTGGGAGGACAGATCCCAGGAGGTGGCTGCTATAGGCTCTAGAAGAGGGTTCAGAGCATTTAGGGGGGAATCTAGGACCCTAGGAATCCAGGGCATGGCCCAGAAGCCAAGGAAGGTTTAGGCAGGTATCATGTTCCTTTGGCCCTGTGATCTCCTCACTTTGTGGAGAGAAGTGTGGCCCTTTAAGTCATAAGACCTAGGACAGGGGCCCTAGTTGCCAGAGCCTAAAGGCAATACCACTGGCTTCTCTCCCTTGCACCTCCTAACGGCTGCCTTTACAGAATTTACACATTGACAGTGCAGCAAAATGTGGTTTAGTCCAGTTAACTACTTGTTATGACAGCCTTGGTAAGATTATCTTTTAGGGTCTGGAAGTATAGCTTGAAATGTGTTGTGTTCCTGCTCCTACCTTCCCTCTTCCATGAGACTGTACAATGGAAAGCTGATTAAGCCTGACTCTCTGCCAAGCTTTTCTTCAGTAAGTTGTTATTAGGATGGCTCAGCAAAAGTTTATCAATCAACCGCAATATCTGTGTTAGTGTCCTGAGTGGACTGAAGGAGGAGTCCCTAAATCCTCAGTCTCTATCACCTGTTTGAGTAAACTCTCCAAGAGGCACTTAGCTGATTGATCTGCACAAACATTGCACCCTGGGAGTGTGGTGGAGTCAGCTATGAATTCTGATTGCCTCCAATTGGAATAGGGACTGTTCCTCTAGGAAAATCATACAGGAGCAGGTGGAGATTCAGCCCACGAGAAGTGTGCCACTGAAATGACCCAAGTCTGGGCCCCAAATGCAGCTGGGCACCTTTTTCTATTACTCAGGAAGCTCTCCATTCAGCCCAGGGTAGCATGAACTGAGATCTGCTGTGACAGTGCCTGACACCAGGATCCACCCCTTCAGCTCATATCCCCACATATAATGACTTCGATTCCTGTGAGGACTCTCCTCTCCACCGCCTAACTGGCAGGACCGGTAAAGCCAGCTTCACGAACATGAAAATATCTGAACAGTTGACTGCCTCTGTGTATGCTGGAAACTTGCTTCATTTAGTTCAGTGATTCTAAGCCTTATTTTGGATTACAGATCTCTATGTTCTCTATGCTGTATAATTACCACAGGACTTCAGTGCTCACCCACACATCTGAGGACTGCTGTAGCCCCTTTCAAACAGTAAAGTATAATCACAAGAACATTGAGTGAATAATCTAAGATGCATGTACTTCTGGCTTCATCTTTCTATCTACATTTTACTAGTTTGCTCATAGGATGTATTACACAAACACACACATACATATTAGGATGTTCTGACATCTTAAAAGCCTTTCTGCCTGGGGAGAGCCTAGACTTCCTGGGCCTAGGCAATTCTTAGAGATAATAAAGGGCCTAGCCAGGAGCATGCCTTTAACATGCAAACTACATGATCCAGAGCCATATCTCCCCTGTTTGGCCTGTACTCTCAAAGAGCAGTATTCCTCTACCTTAATCATTCTGGGGGCTAGACCAGGCAACTAGGGGTGACCTCTATAGTTTAGAACATGTTCTAAACTATAGTTCTGAGAGGAGGTCAATTTTAGGCTGTATCCTCAGCACTGATTCCCAGCAGGAGCTCAATGATATATGTGACATGATGATATGAATGAATGGTTTCTGATAGCCACAGCCTCCTTTAGTTACTGGACGTGATGAAAGATGTTCTCAGATGACTATTCAGGGAACTTGCTGAAATAGTCTTTGTTCTTCCTGCATTTAGAAATAGTCTTTAGACATATGTGCTGCCAATACACACATAATGAATCAGATTACAACATTTTTTATGAGAAAAGATGAAAAAAAATCTTCCATTCTTATGTTCAGAGAAACTCAGACTGTTATACCCAGCTCACTTCTCATTAATAAAACAGAAAATCTTTTGCCTTCTCATCTGAGCTCTTCAAATTAATCTAAGGTCTGATTGTCCCAAAGCATTACTAATTATATAGCAACATCATTTGTATCACAGAATTGGAAGTGACGTACATAGCTGACCACAGAGTGATGGTTAAATAAACTATGACATGCTCAACTGATGGAATCTTCTGCAGCCTTTGACAACGGTGTCTACAATACAATCTGAGGTAAAGGGTGAGACATAAAATTACATATGTGATACAACCACCATCATGCAAAATATATGAAATAGAAAGAGATACTACTGAATATTAATAGTATCTGTTTATCTGTTAAGACTGTGAATGATTTTCTTTCTACTTCTCTGAATTTTTCAGCTTTTTCTTTAATGACCTTCAATATTTTACACTCATAGTGAAAATCAACATCAATAAATCATTGAATTGTTAATTGAAAATATCTTGTTGGCTGGGCGCGGTGGCTCATGCCTGTAATCCCAGCACTTTCGGAGGCCAAGGAGGGTGGATCACTTGAGGTCAGGAGTTCGAGACCAGCCTGGCCAATATGGTGAAACCCCGTCTCTACTGAAAAATACAAAAATTAGCCGGGCGTGGTGGTGCGTGACTGTAGTCCCAGCTACTCGGGAGCCTGAAGCAGGAGAATCGCTTGAACTCAGGAGGCAGAGGTTGCAGTGAGCCGGGATCACACCACTGCACTGCAGCCTGGGCGACAGAGCAAGACTCCATCTCCAAAAAAAAGAAAAAAAAGAAAGAAAGAAAACATCTTGTTATTTTCTGCTATATAAAACTTGATACTGGGTATTTTCACCTAAAAGAGCTGAATTGATAGTGGGTGTTTTCACCTAAAAGAGCTGTATTGAGATGCATAGAGAAAACCCTACAGTGAAACCAACAGAAAGCAGTGATGGAAACACAGAGAATTCTCTAGTCTATCAACTGCCTGTGTAATAATAATAATGGCTGACATTCACGAAGCTCTTACTATGTGCCAGGCATTTTCTATACATTTTAAAAATATCTTCGTAAAAGCTGTAGGAGATAGGTATTACCGTTACTCCCATTTTATAGATGAAGCTGAGACTTAGGGTGGTTAATTCATTTGCTAGTAAGTGGAGGAGTCAGAGACTTTGACTCCAGCAGTCTGTCTCCATGGTCTGCCAGTTTCTCACTATGCTCTACCGCTCCCCACAGTGTAAAAGGAGAGGCTCTGGGGGGAAAGAACACAGTCCTAAGCCATCCTTCCTTTCATGCAAAGATTCTTGTGTGGAACAAAGGCATAGCCTCCATGTCCATTTTCAGTCTCAAAAGGAGATTCTGTGTAGGTAAGTCCTCAGATGACTCCTACCCATCAGTGGAGATGGTCACTAGTAACCACTTATTCAACATGTTGTCTCAAGGCTCTAATTAGAGCATGGTCCATATGTTGCCCATCTTTGCACATAAATCTATTGCTTTAGGTGCTACAAGCTCATCATAGCCAAATTTTGCAGACCCAGACCAACCCAAGAACAAAGGTCGCTCTCTACTTGCCAGCACAGTTATAGGCACTCTTTCTTCACGTGCTTGTAGAAAGCAGTTTCATCCTGCAAATGCTGGCCGACTGAGTATGCTCAGCTGACACCATCAGGGCATATGAGTGCTTTGAGGCCCTCTGTTGAACGGTCTCATTTTCTCTGCACAGAAACCTACCAGTGTAACGTTTCCATGAGTGATGGGCAGGGCAGAGGTTTCACTACAAGAGAATTTCAGGACAGAGTAGGATACCTGGAGAGAGTCCAGTCTTTCGGAGTCAAGTAGAGTCAAGTGTGTCACTAAAATGAAGCAAGTCCCCCTTCTGCTACTCCAGAGAATCATGAATGGGGCAGTGGGGAAACACAGAAACAGATTCCATGAAATCAGCCATGCAAGATTAGTTTGAGCCACTGGGCTTAAAGGAAATCCATTACAAATGAAACTTATAACTCAAAACAAATGTGCCAACGGGCAAAATTTAATGAGCAAAAGGAAATTAATAGAGATAAATCTTATAAATATGGGAAAATTGTTAGGGCAAATGCTTGAGAAGAATGCTGTGGGGTTATGAGTCCACCTCATTGTGCTGTTTCCATGTCCTGGCCCCTGAGGGACAGCTCTCTGTCATGCCCATTCACTTACTTTCTCTGGATCCGGACCACAGGATCAGCAAGCAGGTCAGCGACGTCAAGCTTTCTCCCCTTCTCAATAACATCTCGATGCTTGCGAACAAACAGCCACCCAATATGGGAGAAGAAAAAGCCCCGGCGGGCATTGTGGGGGTCAGCATCCGTCTCTGAGTACTTGTGGTGGGCTCGGTGGTCCCTGGACCACTCGAAGATGTCATTCTGCAGAGAGAGTGAGAGCCTGAGTGAAGAGAGAAACCACACCGCCGGGCATCCTCCTGGGAAGCTTCCCAGCCTCCCCTCCCCCACCAGTCCTCACTGCTGGTTTCACATTCCTCCTGTCTTCAACCCACAGTCCCTCAACCTCAAGTTCAATCCCCTATGGTCTGGAGTGGTTTTCATCAGAACAAGAGTAAATCTTCACTTAGCAGGGATCTCAGCTTATGTGTGGGACGTACCCACTGCAGGAAGTTCAGGTTTGTTGGGTGAATTAGTGCAGAGACCTGAAGGAAAGCTCTGGTGGGGGCGACTGAAGTCTCCTAGATCACTTATGTCAAGAAAAGAGAGATCTTTTTTATGGCTGCACCATTTCCATGGTGTAAACATACCACATTTTCTTTATCCAGTCTATCACTGGTGGACACTTAGGATGATTCCATGTTGCTATTGTGAATAGTGCTGCAGTGAACATACATGTGCCTGTGTCTTTATAATAGAATGATTTATATTCCTTCAGGCATATACCCAGTAATGGGATTGTTGGGTTGAATGGTAGTTCTGTCGAAATCTTTGCAGGGACATGGATGGAGCTGGGGGTCATTATCCTTAGCAAACTAATGCAGGAACAGAAATCCAAATACCACTGTTTCTCACAAGTGGGAGCTAAATGATGAGAACACATGGACACATAGGGGAACAAAACATACTGGGACTATCAAGGGTGGAGGGTGGGAGGAGGGAGAAGATCAGGAAAAATATCCAATGGGTACTAGGTGTAATACCTGGGTGATGAAATAATCTGTACAACACACCCCCATGACACGTTTACCTATGTAACTACCTGCACATGTACCTCTGAACTTAAAAGTTAAAAAAAAATGAGGGAGAGATGTTCTTAGGATGAAATCTTGGTTGGCATAAGAGAGGGGCCGTCCTGAGTAGGAACGATGCCGGTTCTTGGCCCAGATGTCTCTGCCTCTCTCCTCACTTTGATGTTCTTCATGTGTGACTCACAGAGATCAGGAAGCCAGTAGATAGAAAAAACCCAAATGGCTACTTCCCCAAATCTCTGCAAAACACCAAGGCACCAGTGGCATCATTTTAGCACTGCTCTAACAGAGTGTAACAGAAACCGAGGGGGGACAACTTTGGCTCCTTGGGAACCTGGTGTATTGGCAATCCACCAAGTGGAGAGGCAGCAGTGGCTGAGGAGCAGGGCAGCACTCACTGGAGCCCCCAGACAGACTCTGGTGCCCCTAGAAGGACAGGCAGCAGCGTCCAGCAGAGTCTGCCCAGCCCACAGAGCTGAAGTGGGGCTCAGTGCATGTGGTGAGCACACCCTATTGGACCTCCCATAATGGGAGACACGGGAGGGTGTCAGGGGCTGAGCTATCAGGGGCAAGAATTGATGGCATTCACTGTTACAATTAATGAGACCTTAGCTATAGCAATGGGGCAGTGAGATCTATAGGCATTTTACACTAATTTTTTTACACTAATTTTTTTTAAAAATCTGATGATGCTTTCAAAACTTTGAGAAAATGAATTAAATTGGGAAGTAGTGCTTTTGATAGAAAAATCTGAAAATAAAAATAAATTTAAGTATTATATTACCTTAGCCTTTTCTGTTTATGACAATAGTAATAATATTTTATACCATAATATTCAATACTGGGTAATGTTCTCATTAGGAGTCTACCATTTCATAGAGATAGGCTTCATCCTCCTGATGAGAAGGGAAGAAATTGTTTTGTTTTTGTTTGTTTTTTGAGACAGTCTTGCTCTATTGCCCAGGCTAGAGTACAGTGGTGCAATCACATAGCTCTCTGTAGCCTTGACCTTCTGGGCTCAAGTGATCCTCCCACCTCAGCCTCCCAAGTAGCTGGGACTACAGGTGTATGCCACCATGCCCAGATCATTATTTTTTTTTTTTCTTTTTGAGACAGACTCTTGCTCTGTCACCCAGGCTGGAGTACAGTGGTGTGATCTTCGCTCCCTGAAACCTCCACCTCCTGGGTTCATGCAATTCTCTTGTCTCAGCCTCCCGAATAACTGGGATTATAGGCATGCGCCAACAAACCCAGCTAATTTTTCTATTTTTAGTGGAGATGGGATTTCACCACGTTGGCCAGGCTGGTCAAAAATTTTAAAAATCCACCTAATCCTTGGGTTTTGAGGGAGAGAAAGAGGAGGCAGAAAGTTCCGACAAGCATATGTTCAGCTTTGAATATAAAGAGAGAAAATAGGAGCATGGCAGTTTATGTATATCAAAAATTATAGCCTGGCTTACTGTAATATGAAAGAGGTCTTTAGATTTTACAGTGTATTTAAACATGGTGGTTGGAAAGGGTGAAAACATTTTATTATTTAGAATCACAGAATTTAGAGCTGTAAAAGAATTTCAAATGTCAATCAAGGCTACTGTGGTCTAAGAAATAATTTCTTCCTTTTGCACTAGTTTATTGCTTTTATTGTAGTGCCCATGTGAACATGACATAGAAAGAACACTCTGTCCCCCATTCACAGATGGCAAAATTAAAGCTTAGAGGAAATTTATGCAAGTTTATCCAACAAATCAAAACATAATAGAACAAAGATGGCACTTCCTTGGTTCTCAGTTCACATTTCTATCAACAAAATATTGCCCTTATTCTCCAAATGTTGCAGGGAGGGGTCTTTTATAGAAAACTTTCGTTCATCTTGTTAAAAGGTTATATTGACTTGCTATGGTTTGGCACTGTGTCCCCACCCAAATCTCATCTATAACTGTAATCCACACGTGTTGAGGGAGGGACCTGGTGGGAGGTGATTGGATCATAGGGTCAGTTTCCTCCATGCTGTTCTCATGATATTGAGTGAGTTCTCACGAGATCTGATGGTTTAGAAGTGTGTGGCAGTTTCCCCTTCGCTCTCTCTCTTGCTCCACCATAGTAAGACATAGCTTGCTTCTCCTTCACCTTCCACCATGTTTGGAAGTTTCCTAGCCCTCCCCAACCACGCGGAACTGTGAGTCAATTAAACCTCTTTTCTTTATAAATTACCCAGTCTCGGGTAGTTATTTATGGCAATGTGATAATGAACTAATACATGGCTGTTTAATTCAATGCCATGCAATCTTGTAGAAACTCTAAGTGAAGAGTTTCAAATAGCTAGAAACATTATTCTCACAAAATTAATTATAATACCACAACAACAAAAAGACTCATGATGATGAAGACAAGTTCAAACAGAGATATTTATTTTCACTCCTTTCACCTGGATACCTTTCCAACAGAAGCCACCTGACTGCAATAGTGGAATGAAGCAAGTATAATAGTGGAATGACGCACATTCCAAATAATCAAGCACATAAGCCAAAAATACTTTAAGATGTATTTTTTAATCCTTGTTATTGTTTTGTTTTCAAGTGTAAAGCTGAGTCCAGTGAAAAACTGACTTGAAGAATAAGATGTGTTTTCTAGTTCTTGAGAACTTGGTAATAAATAAATTTTTTAAAAAAGGAAGAACAAGATGTGCATCAACAGTAGAGCAGAAAGGCAGCAAGATTTATATGCTCACCCAATCAATCACCTTTCTTCCCTACTTACCTGCACTTTTGTTTGCTCTGGAGTGATTGGGAGTGGGTGGGTAGGGGAAAGAACTTACCTGTGAATAGCATGTGTGTTGAAAAGGTATGGGTACCTAGAGCTCATTTTGGTACAGTCAGTATGTGCTTTAGCAACAAGCAGAGGGGAAAGCTGAGGATTAATGAGGAGGGAGAGATGGCCCAACCATCTCAACCTCGGGAGGTGGGGAGTGAATGGAGATCAACTGTACCGGAAGCCATACCCCCAGCGGTATCCTGATAATCTCTCTTCCTCTTAGTGTTTGCATGGTGCTGATAGCTCTTGTCTAAAACTATGTGTGCCACTCCATCACCTTTGCTGCACAGGAAACAAAAACAATATTGAGGCATGTGGAGATGACAAATGCCCATCATGAACCGACTGTCAAGTATGGGTAATCTGTCTGTTCATGTTCCATGTACATATTCTGGTAGGGACATGATGTTGAACTCAGCAGTAATTCCTGAAGCCTAAATACTTAAACATTCAAACAAATCAATTAACAAATTATTGTATTAAATTTGCAACTTAGAATTTATACTGAATTGTAGGTTCCAGTAGATCACAGTCTTACTCTGCAATCCATCAAAAGTGCACTCTCACCACATGTTAATTGATTATTCCTGATCAAAAATTGGAATATTGAAGGGAGCTACATTAGTTCTAAGAACCCTGGGCATAAATGAGGCACAGGTAGGTGGGCGAGCAAGAGAGGAGTAGGAACAGAACAAATCTGGAGTGTACAGCTCAGGTGGTAGGCTTCATTATCAGAGACACCACACTATAGTCCTACTCTGCAATAGAAATATAATGCAAGACACATAATATAACTAATATTTTCTTAGTAGCCTCATTTAAAAAGTGAAATGACCCTTGATTGAACTTGGGCTACAGAAAAAATAAATAAAATAAAAGGTGAAAAGAGGCTGGGCGCGGTGGCTCATGCCTGTAATCCCAGCACTTTGAGAGGCCAAGGTGGGCGAACCACCTGAGGACAGGAGTTTGAGACCAGCCTGGCCAACATAGTGAAACCCCATCTCTACTAAAAATACAAAAATTAGCCAGGCATGGTGGTGCACGGCTGTAATACCAGCTACTCGGGAGGCTGAGGCATGAGAATCACCTGAACCTGGAAGGCAGACATTGCAGTGAGCTGAGATCATACCACTGCACTCCAGCCTGGGTGAGAGAGCAAGACTTTGTCTCAAAAAAAAAAAAAAAACTAAAAACAAAAAAAAGTGAAAAGAAACAAGTAAAATTAATTTTAATAATATATTTTACTTAGTGTAACATACCCAAATGTTATCATTTCAATGTATAATCAGTATAAAAATTATTGAGATGCTGTACATTATTTTTTTTCTGTACCAAGTCTTAGAAATTTTTCACTTGTAGCACACCTCCATGGCCTAGCCACATTTCAAGTGCTCAGTAGCCACACGTAGCTAGTGACTACCACATTGAGCAGTGCAAGTCTAACTCATAGCTTATGTACTTTTTTTTTTTTTTTTTGATACAGGGTCTCTGTCTGTCACTCAGGCTGGAGTGCAGTGGTGTGATCATGGCTCACTACAGCCTCAACCACCTGGGCTCAAGCAATTCTCCCATCTCAGCCTCCCCAGTAGCTGAGACCATAGGCACATGCCACTATGCCCAGCTAATTTTTTTATTATTTGTAGAGATGGGGTCTCACTATGTTACCCAGGCTGGTCTCAAACCTCTGGGCTCAAGGGATCCTCCTGCTTCAGTCTCCCAAAGTGCTGGCATTACAGGCATGAGCCACTGCACCCAGCCACTTGTACGCTTTTCAATGTGTGCATTATCCTTCAAATTTAAAAGTTTGAAGAATTAAGAATTCAGCGTTGCCTACTGGTGAGAATGTGAAATGGGCAGAAAGTTTGTGAAGGGCAAATGAGCACTACATATCAAAAACCCTAAAATTGTGCATATCTTTTAATCTAACAATTCATTTTCTGGAATTTATCTTAAGGAAATCATGGTTGTGTGCAGAGGTTTAACTACAAGGATGCTAACTGCAATAAAAACTTGGAAAGACCCTGCATTTCCCCATAACAGGATTTGATTAAATATTTTGTGATAAATTAATTAAATACTACTTGTGTGTGTATACGCATACAATGAAAGCTTATATATACATGAAAGAAATAGAGAAAAAGTCTTAGTGTTACCTCATGGGAATGAAATTGGGAGGTAGGAATGAGCAGAAATACTTTTATGCTTGATCCTATACTCTCAAATTATTAAAAAGAATTCTATTAGTGTTGTATTAAAAATTAATTAACAAAAAAGGGCTATTGTAGTATTGACCTAGAAAGATGAAGGTAAAAGTAGTTAAAAGAAAAGTACTTCTTGGCTGGGCGCGGTGGCTCATGCCTGTAATCCTAGCACTTTGGGAGGCCAAGGCAGGAGGATCACTTGAGATCAGGAGTTTGAGACAAGCCTGGCCAATATGGTGAAACCCTGTGTCTACTAAAGGTACAAAAATTAGCTGGGCATGGTGGTGGGCACCTGTAATCCCAGCTACTCGGGTGGCTGAGGCAGGAGAATCGCTTGAACCTGGGAGGCTAAGGTTGCAGGGAGCTGAGATTGCATCACTACACTCCAGCCTGGGCAACAGAGTAAGACCTTGTTACAAAAGAAGGAAGGAAAGAAGGAAGGAAAGAAGGAAGGAAGGAAGGAAGGAAGGAAGGAAGGAAGGAAGGAAGGAAGGAAGAAGTACTCCTCAAAACACTATGAATCCATTTTTAATAAAAAATGTATGTTTAAGCATGGGAGAAACAAAAGAAGTATCTTAGCCAAACTGTTTGCAGTGGCTCTCTCTAGGAATTGGGACTGTGGGTGGCTCTTTTTTATTTTGTCTGTGTTTTGTATATTTTTATAATAAACAGATTATTCTTTTGTAATACAGGAGAAACAAGTTATTTTTGAAAACATTTCTATATTCCTGAATGAAAACAACCCAGCTTCTGCTCAATGAAGCAGTAAGATTCATCTGGCAATCCAGTCTGTTAATACACCTTTATGCCACCCTTCTTCTGTCTTTATTCTCATTAGCAACTAATCAACCAATCACACCTCAAGTGGTGTGGCAGTGCCCTCGCTTGAACCCATTCTGTATTTTGTGCCTCCATTACTTCACTATCCATCACTGATAATGTCCTAAGTGGGGTCTCCACTGAGACTGTAGAAATTGATCATGAGGTGATTTTTCTCCACGTGCGCAGCCCTTGAGTGTTATTTGGGACTTGAGCAAAGGTCATCAATCTCAAGAGTCCACTGAAGTGAGGTATGAAGCAACCTGCTCCTTCAGAACTACTCCCCAGCTTCCTTTCATGATCAAAATAACTTCTTGAATCTAGTCATCTAAATGGCAATAGTGGACACTGTCTTTTAAGGCCCACATAATTTCCACTGGTTAGCAAGATGAAGGCTAAATGTAAACAGCATTTAGGTTGTCCCATTCAGCAGATCTGAAACCAGAATCATTGATTGGTTTTCCCCTAGCCTAGCTGGAAACAGATGCTTGCTCCCAACCAGACACCAAGATGGTTTTTCTGTCCCTTAATTCAATTTTGTGGCTGTTTAAAAGTTCCAGAACAAAAAACTTCCCAAGCAGTCTCAAAACATAGCCAAAGGGAATTCCACTTGTATTCATAACACATCTTTGTTTCCAGTCAGTAGTGAAAAAGAAACCAGGACCAACGTGTCAACATGTCAGCTTGAACAGGCAGGTTTTAGAGTAGCAAATACGTGTGTGCATGCATGCATGTACATGTGCGTGTGCGTGTGCGTGCATGTGGTGTGTGTGTGTGTCTGAATGGCATCCTCTCTGGGAAAGGAGCTGTTCTATCAGGAGGGTCAAATAGAAAAAGATATTGGTGGCTCCACTCCTTAAAAACCGTAAGGCTCATTAGAAATAGACTTTGTCTCTGGGATCTAAACTTAATCTCCTCCAGTTCACATGCCAAGTCAAACAGTGAAAAACAATGTTGGGTGCTTTCCCCATTGTTGATACTGGGTCAGTACTTATTTCTCTCCAGATAATAGGCTAATCTGTAAGAATATCCCAGAAAGTCCCCAAGAATGGCCTGGCAGCAGTCCACACCACCTGGCAAATTGTGGCTTTGAGAGGACAAGTTGCCACCTGCTGCCTTGCCTTCATGTGGCACTCAGTCTACATAGGTCGTAGAAGCTGGGTAAGTGTTGAAAAGTCAACCTTAGTCGTTTAAAAAGTGCCAATAAAACTTAAAGTTTGAAAAAAAGGAAAGAAATGTTTCATATTTTCTTCTATTACTCTTTTGTTTAAATCTCTTAACAACGACAATGTATTCAAATAAGGCTTTTCACTTTTAAAAAAAACCACGTATTTAACATACGCTTTTAAAATGGCATAGACAGTCATCTTGGCAAATAAGTTGGTCTTCTGGAAATCTTTTCAATTTGGGCTTTGGAGGGTTTTTGGTCAGTGATGTGACCGTTATTCTAGTCTCCTGAACTAGATCTCCTTTACTCCATGAGTTAAACATTGAGGGGGAAGAAAGGGCCTAGAAAACAATGATAACCCAATAGCAATGAACATATTTAGTTTCCACAACTTGTTTTTAAAATACCATTCTCCACTAAAAGGAATCAGGACTGTGGAGAAATGGCTGGTGCCAGGACTAGGGTAGGAAAAGTACACAGGGAGCTCAGTATGTTTTGTTGTGCCGGAAAGGAAGTGCTTAAAAAATGATGGAGCATGTCTAAATGACAGAGGAGCCATGTGTGGTCGTGTGCATCTGTAATCCCAGCTACTCAGGAGGCTGAGGAGTTCAAGACCAGCCTGAGCAACACAGCAAGACACCACACTAAAAAGAAAGAGGAGTCCATTTGCAGTGCCTCCCACTGAACAAACTGGGGTAATTTGGGCATTAAAATGAATGATGACAGTAATGGATTATAATCCATGTAATCAAAAAAGAGTCCATGGGCTATAAATACATGGGAAAAAGCAAACACTTTTCTTTACAGTAAAATACCAATTGACAAATGTAGAAGAAATAATAGAGTTACAAAATCACCATTTTGCAGTTGTCATGGCAATAACTGATTCAGGCAAGAATCCCCAATGTTTGCTAAAACTATTGGGTAAAAGTTTGATGAAGATAAAATATTCATATAGGCTCATAATATTTGTATAAATTAATTCAATAATTACAAAATAAAAATAGCAATCTTACAGTGGAGAAACTTAGCAGATGCCACCTTAACCCAATGACCAAAGTTCATACCTCCAATAATGTGACAAAGTGATGTCATGTGCCTCTTTTTCGATGCTGAGGAGGACACAAGAATGCTAATGTAGTACTCCCACCAAAAATGCAGAGTTTGAGCCTAATTATGAAGTAACATGAGCAAACCCAAATGGAGGAACATTCTACAACTTGATTGGCCAGTACATTTCAAAAATATTGATGGCATAAAATTAAAAAAACGAGGAACTATTCCAGATGAATGGAATCTAAAGAGACATTATAACTCATTGTAATGCATAATCCTCAATTGGACCCTGAACTATTATAGAATCCTGGATACAGCATTGTATCAGCATTAAATCCCTGACTTTGGTAAGTGTACTCTGTCTATGTGAAAGTGTCTTTGTTATTAGGAAATACACACTGAGGTATTTGGGAATAAAGGGGCATGATGTCTATAACTCACTCCCAAATGAGTCATAAAAAAAGAACACGTAAGAATGCACATGCATGTACAGAGGAAAGAGCAAGGGAATAAAGCAAATGAGCAGTGCTCTAAGAGTTGGTGAATCTAGGTGAAGGCTATACACAAGCTCATGATTTTCTGCAACTTTTCTCTAAGTTTCAAAATAAAAGATCTGAAAAATTTATTTCAAAATAAAAGTCAAAGCTAAAAACAAACATTTCATGGGCACTCTTCTTTATAATCTCAGCTTTTCCCCTCCCACTCCATTTCTACTCTACCACCCTTGTTCAGGCTTTTATCAATTTACTTGGATGCTGTAATAACCTTCTAACTGCCTCCCACTTATAGTAATTTTCCTCTCCACAATACATTCGGCATACTGTTAACATCCTCTTTCCATTCATACTCCCCAAAATCTATCATTCTTTTGCTTATTATTTGACAATCTCTGTGTATTACTTTTCTTATAAAATCTAAACTTTTCTTCTTGAAAATCAGACAGGTTTCTTTGGCTGGACTCATTCTTATCTTTCCCATATTTTATCCTTTAATTTGACTGATATTTACTGACCGGTACACACTAGAAGATAAAGAACAAACAGGACAATCGAGGCTGTGTCCTCAAAGAGTTTATAGTTTATGGAGGAGACAAATACTAAACATAAAGTAAATGAAGTCAACATAAGCAAAATAATTTTAGACTGAGATTAGAGCTGTGAAGCCAATAAAGGAGCTGAACAAAGGAGGGCCTTAATATAGGCAAGGCCATTTGTTTTTGTTTGTTTGTTTTGTTTTGTTTTGTTTTGTTTTTTTGAGATGGAGTCTCACTCTTGTCATCCAGGCTGGAGTGCAGTGGTGCGATCTTGGCTCACTGCAACCTAAGCCTCCCAGGTTCAAGTGATTTACCTGCCTCAGCCTCCTGAGTAGCTGGGATTACAGGTGCTTGCCACCACACCCAGCTAATTTTTGTATTTTTAGTAGAGACGGGGTTTCATCATGTTGGCCAGGCTGGTCTCCAACTCCTGACCTCAGGTGATCCACCTGCCTCGGCCTCCCCAAGTGCTGGGATTACAGCTGTGAGCCACTGCGCCTGGCCAGCAAGGCCATTCTTAACTGGGTCATCTTCAGGTTGAGAGGAGTTGGAGGTGGAAGTGTGGGAGGGAGAGGGGAATTGTCTCAGGTAGAGGGAAGGATTTGGAACAATCGAGGAACTAAGAAAAGGCCATTGTGTAGGTAGCATGATGCTAGGACAAGCCTGGTATGAGATGAGGTCTAAGACACATTATGCTATAATAAAGAATATATCTGGTCTTCGTGCCTGGTTCTTGGCACAGAGGTTTAAAAACCCTTAGAATTTCCTGATAGGAAATTCCACAATGCTTATCCTAGAGGTGACTTTCATGGGCCCTTAGATAGCCTCAAGGTGGGAGCAGATCACCTGAAAGACTAGCCATGTGATTAGAGAGGTGGGCGTCGGCTGGCCAACAGGGCAACACAAATGTTCCGGATAGAAGCAGAGACCTAGATTGGCTTCTGATGCCCTTGCACCAGCTGGTTTCCTAAAGGGAAGCTGGAGCCATGGTCTTTGGAGGGGTGGTCCTGTAGATCCCGCAGTGCAGTCACATCCAGAGGACTCAGAATGCCGATGGCTTCTCTATCTAGGTGTGTCTGGTGCTACTGGTGGCTAATATTTTACAGACATTCTTCTGGTTTGGAAGGCATTTTGAGTCACCTCTCTTGTAGCAGAACATAATCATGTTGTCCATGTTGCTGATGGTGAAACTGCCCTGAGATCTACATGGCAAAGGAGCTGAGCATAAAATCCTTGGATCTTCACCACTCCTGGCACTGGAGCAGTTTCCCGGGCTATGTGGAGTGTGTCTTGGCCTTTGCCGGCATGGTAGGTTAGATCAGGACCCGTCCATCGATTGGGGCCTGTTTGTGGAGACTCTGGGCTTCCTGGCCGTGCTGACCGAGGCCACGATGGACCTGCCCCAGCTCTACTGCAACCACTGCCATGGGTCCTGAGGACATGAGCATCCAGAGCACTCATGAGGACAAGGGCAGTGCCCTCAGGACCACCTACTTCCTGCTGAGAGCTGCCCATGCAGTTCTTGGTCTGCACCTGCTGCAGGTGCTGGTGGACCTGGCCATCCTGGGGCGGGGGTGCCCTTCACCCACCACCCTGAGAAGCCAGCACCCCACACAACACACCCCACCATGGCCAAAGCACTTCTGAGCTGGCCAGGGAGGAAAAAGATGTGTGACTGCCAGCTGGCGCCTGTTGTCCCTACGTGAGGAGCAGGCATCGCAGCCCGAGTGGAGAGGCGGTGTCCCGTGTCAGGTTCTCCATCAGCGGCTGCGTGGGGCTCTCAGGGCAGCCAGGCCGACACTTGGCTCACCACTGCTGGGGGGGGCCACAGTGGATTTCACACTCAAGGACTGGGTCTCCGGTGATTTTAAGGTGATGGAAAAGGCAAATGTCTTTTCCCACTTCCTCTCAAAAACCACCCAGCCTGAACCTGAGACGTGTTCATAAACACACCAGAAGGCAAACTCCAGTCCGCTGAGGAACAGCAGCCCTCAGGAACCTTCTCCAATCTTATTCAAGTCCTGGCCCCACCCTCTCAGGTCTGCCTTGGCCCACAAGCTGGCTTCCCTTGAGGAGAGGCTAAAGCTGGGGATAAGTAGGATCCACGCGCCAGGACCCAGGCAAGCCTTGAAGCTGGGGCTGGGGAAGCGAGGAGGAGACCGGGTATCAGGAGACCCTGCAAGTCCTGGGAGCAGAGACTTTGGACTCAGTGTGACCCTGATCAGACACCCTGGTTGGGTGGCAGTGGCCTCTTCTAACCAGTGGGGTGGGCACAGAGGGCAGGGCCGGGTTTGCTCTGCTCCCGATTGTAGGGATGCAGTGGCACCTGTGCTCTGGGTTTTCTGGCCAGAGTTGGCATCTCAAGGGTCTGCAGAATGAGTGCCTCCTGATACTCGGCTCTGGTGCCTTTGACCTTGCCCAGCAGTGGGGTCTGGATGCCTAGCTTCTAGGCTGGCCTCTTCCTGGGAGATGCTGGTGTGACATCTCTCATTGCGTGTCCCTATTTCCCTAATTATCCCTCACCAATCTTTAAGCCAATCCCTTCAGTTCTACCACTAAATTATATCTTGAATCTGCACACTTCTCATTTTTACCACCTTTTCTAGTTCAAGATCAACTTTTTTCTAGGCTACTGCAAAAGCCTCCTGAACTGGTCTTCCTGATTCAATGCTTGCCCCTCTCTATATTGTAGCCAGAGAGAGCTTATTGGAAATTGCTCTCCAGCAAAATCAATCAATCAATCAATCAGTGGCTTAGCATTATACTTGGAATGAAATCCAACCTCATTCTTATGTTCTAAGGGGCTCTGTGTTGGAACACCCCTGGGGTGAGAGGCAAGCCCATGTCCAAGCCTGGCTGGGCATTGTCCAGAGCAAGCTCAGGGGTGTTCCAGCCAGAGCCTCTGGTTCTCTTCGAGTGCTGGGGTCCCCCAGACAGACACAGAGGTCCTCCTGGGTGCGTGGGAAGGCTGAGGGGGCTGAGGGCAGAGGCTGTATAGACACAACCCTGCCACCTCCCTGAAGAGGACTCCATTTGGGAAGAGTCCTTTTACTCTGGATATTGCACACACCGGCCGGACACAGCTTTGATGCCCATCGTCCAGGACACAGAGGCGGCCTCCAGTCACAAGAGGGAATGCGGAGGGCAGGGTGTGTGGCACCCTATGCAGGGTCTGGCTGCTGGGATGGCCCATGTCACACTCTGCTACTGCTGTCCTGGGCTCTTGGGTCCGAGGCAACCTCCAGAGCACCGGCAGCAGCCTAGCCGCAGGCGCCTCTCCCACCATCCTCTGTACACTGTCCACCCAGGCATGTCGGGTCCCACAGTTCCGAGTCTGCTGCCTCTGACTGTGGTGGGAACCACTGGTCACTCCAAATCCCCACTCCCCCCGACCTTTTCAGTTTAACACAAGCCCACACCATGCTTAGCAGCCCTGTGCTGACTCCAGGCCCTGGAGTTCTCAGATGCTTGCCCACGGCTCCCACAGGCATCATGTTCCCTTCTGCTGGGCGGAGGGGCCACTTCCTGTGCAGATGTTGACGCTGTCAGTGCCAAAGCTCTATGACTTTAGCATTATTTGCTGTGGCCAGTGGGAAAATATTCAAAGCTGTTTCCACCTCCTGAGTTTTCCTCAGGAAAACTCTTAAGTATTTGAGTGAGGATCTTGTTCTTAGACCTTTGGCCTGTAAGAGGCTTTGAAAATTTTATTTTATTTTTTAATGAAAGAAGAGATCTTTGGTGGTAATTGCCTCCAAATTAAAATGTCATCAATTGCATGCACAGTGACTGACGAATGTTTGTACCCCCACCATGTGGCAACTTTGAATCAATAACTCTTTGCAGATCCAGAAAAAGAAAAGAAAATCATAAGAAGAGAAAATATATTTACTATTCATTAAGTGGAAGTGGATCATCATAAAGGTCTTCATCCTTGTCTTCTTCGCATTGAGTAGGCTGAGAGGAGGAGGGGCTGATCTTGCTGTCTCAGAGGTGGCGGAGGCAGAAGAAAATCCATGCATTTAAGTGAAGCTGCGCAGTTCAAACCCATTCTGTTCAAGGGTTAACTGTAATCGTCAGCATAGGACTTTCCTGAGTTCTGCGTGTTGTTCAAGTGAATTATCAAACCTAAGGAGATTGTGGAAACCCCCAAACTTATCACTGGTCATTCAGAAGTACAGGTAGCCTGGGGACCCCGCTACTGTTCTGCAGCCCTTTCAGCAGGCGTCAGAAGTGGGGACAGCCATGTAGAGCACTCAGCCTTTAACTTGCGGGATCTGATGTTAACCCTGGGTGGTTAGTGTCAGAATTACACTGAAGTACACCAACTTGGGGTGGACACAGAGAACTGGTGTGCAAGGCCCTGATCACGCAGGGCCCCATAGAACATAACAATGAGGTTGGATTTCATTCCAAATACAATGCTAAGCCACTGAAATATTTATTTATTTATTTAGCTGGACAGTCGTTTAATTTCCAATAAGCTCTCTCTGGCTACAATATAGAGAGGGGCAAGCATTGAATCAGAAGACCAGTTCAGGAGGCTTTTGCAGTAGCCTAGGAAAAAAGTTGATCTTGAACTAAAAGGTGGTAAAAATGAGAAGTGTGCAGATTCAAGATGTAATTTAGTGACAGAACTGAAGGGATTGGCTTAAAAATTGGTGAGGGATAATTAGGGAAATGGAGAAATCATGGATGATACCCAGACTTCTGGTGGGAAAGCTAGCAGAAGAACAGAAGAACAGTTTCGGGGAGAAGGTAGAGTCACAACTTTGATTTGGGGCATGCTGAGTTTGAGGAGCCTAAGTTAAGACATCCAATAAGAGATGTCAGACGGGTAGCCAGATTTGTAACACACTATACCCTGTCAGCTTACTTCTTCAATCTGGGTGATTTTCTAACTATGCTGTGACCTTATACAGTATGTTCTAATCATTCCTCTCTCCCCACCTTTGCTCAGATGTTTTCCCTACCCTCCTCTTCTTCTTTGCCTAGACAAATCCTTTTCATGTGCAGCTCAAATCTCCCCTTCTGCAGTAGGCTTTGTCCAATGATCCTAGCCCATATTCAAATTTCTGCAGCCCTAAAAGTCAGTGTGACACTTTTGAGCAATTTAATTCCATGTTGTCTTTTTATAAGAGTCTTTATTGCACACAAGTCTAGCCAGCCCTATTAGATTGTAAGTTCCTCATCCAAGGGCCACTTCTTAGATATTACTTGTGTTCCTCACAAGTACATAGTGGCTTATGCACTTTTAAATGTAATGGTAATTAAACAGCAGATTTACATGAAAAGCTATGAAAGATTCAAATGGAAGAAGGTAAAAATAATCAAATGCTTCTGCCTTCTAAAAGAGTTTTTAAAAGCAAAGCTAGAAATTTCCATTTGGCATCTGAAACTCAATAAATATTATCATTAATTAAAACTGCTGATTCAATGACTCCTGTAGACAGTGTCTTCGGAGCGTGATAAGGCATTGAGGCAGCATTCCTGAGATAATCCTGTGATGAGGGCGCTGGCTGGCATTAATGGGAATTGGAACAGGATGATTGAAAAGCCTGAACTTTGATAAACAAGGACCAATAATGAAAAACAATTCAATATCTAATAAGGGGGTGGGGAAGAGGCCACAAACAGAAGGCCTCACTGTGTCTGTTAGATCTGTTTCATTTCGTATCTTCATTAATATCTAGGAACAAGGCTTACACATTTTGTTAATAACATTTCTGATTGGTACTAAATTAGGAGGTGCTGCAGACATCATTGAGGAAAGAGGAATAACACAGATGGATCTAAAGAGGTTAGAAATATGAATAGAAATGATCACAATGAGATCTGATTTTGGAAAAATGCAAATGAAGGCAGCTGGGGGAGAAATCATCCAAAATGCAAAATAATCAGTGAGTTGGGAAACCTAGAAAGCAGCAGCATAAGAGTGTCTGGCAGGCTAGCAATGGAATAAAGAATACGCAGTGACAATGTGCTGTCTCATCCCACATGGCTGGTGACAGGTACAGGGAGAAATGACTTGTCAAGGAATTGCATTGCAATACAGTCTTCTTCAATGTCCATAAACATTTTTGGAGACGGTTTGGGAAAAGAAACAAAATAAGCTCAGACATTTGGGCCTTAGTTTATTCAGCTGTTAGAAAAGAATTAAACTCGTGGCTTCTAAGGTTCCCCAATTCTAACCTCCTGTAATCCCAGCTCTAACCTTCTGCGGTTCTAAGACAAAGAAAGGTTGCGAGAAAATACATGATTAAGGAGGTTCACTGTGTGCAGCACTTCTAAAGATCTTTAGGAAAAGAAGACAGAATAAAACACAAAGCTTGAAAATATGTTTCCAAATAGATTCCCAATTGACAGGACTGCATGTGGAATTCACCCTCAACAACAGTATCTTTCTTGCAACACAGATGCCAGGCTAAATTAACATAAAATCTGATAGTTATTTGTTTACAAAAATTATCTCTACCAACTATTTCTTTAAATAAAAACTCTTTAAAGTATTGTGGTTTTTTTGGTTTACAAAAATCTAATTGCCTTAAAGTGGTTAGAAATATATCCACTGTACAAAGCAGGTAAGGTCTGCATTAAAGAGTTCCCACCGTATCTGGAGATGGTGCTGTGAGAAACAGACTAGCCCTGTTGGTTGGTCTGTTCATCCGTCTAATCACCCTCTTGCTCAGACTGTCACATTTTCATCCCCTTGAGGTTCATTTTCTTAGATGATTTCTCTTATCTCACCTACTTTCACTGACCTAGATCCCCAACAAATAAGCAAGTAAGGCATCTTAGGGGTGGGGAAATTTTATTTTCTACCTTAATAGGTTCATTTTTGTTGGTAGAAAGTATAATTAATCCTGCCAGGTAACTGCAGAAAGAAAATGCCGTACCCCACGCAGCAGCCTCTGGGGAGTTTCCTGGTTTCCTTTCTCTCTCTTTCTTGCTCTCTCGCTCACTTGCTAGGCCACCTCCCACCTGCACCACTTTGTCGGAGTATTCCGCATGACGGAAGGGGTTACAATGCAGCATGCATAGAATGACAATGCTTTAATGAATTGATAAATCACCGTCATCATTGCTTAGAGATGACCAAGCTATTTGCTCTTTTCACATGACTTCCAAATGTTCCAAATGTGCCCTGGATGGTGAAATGCTGTGGAAGAAGACAATGTGAGGCATGATGTGCACATCACCTTCCCAAGTCACATCAGGAAAACCTGTCAGGGCAGCCGGGTCAGGGCCACTTCTGCTGCTGCCTGTTTACATGGAGGAGAAAACCAACAACACCCACCCATCTTGAAAGGAGGAAGGCAAACCTGTTTCTGATGTGCAGAAGAAAAGTTGTGCATCTGAAGCTTGGGCTCATGGCTAGGAAAGGTGGCAACACTGAAACAGGATTTCTGAAGGGAGACTTAGAACCCACAGAGAGCCACATAAGGTTAAGGATTCCTGAGCTGCACTAAAGTTCTGGCGTTTTGTTCTCTTCTACACAACCACCACTGCATGCTGCTGCTAACAGCACGAGCTGTACTTGAGGGTGCTGCCTCGCATACAAGTCTCCCTCCTTGACATGCACACCCCACAGAGACCCAGCCTTGGGGGATGGTCTGTTATCCTGAACCAGGCACAAACTCTTTGGGGTCTCCTGACTGTGGTCTGAGGCTTACTCAAGCCATGGAAATGCATGAGGCCATGTCACTCCCTGCCTAAGACCTGGCAGTGCCTTCCTGTGATATGTAGAACAGTATCTGAACTCTGCCTGACAGAACCCTGCACTGATGTGGCCCCTGTCCCCCACTCTGGCCTTGCACTCACATGGACCAGCCACGTTGGCCATCTTTCTGCTCCTTGAACACAGCATCCTCGTTCCTGCTTTTGCTTTGACTCCTCCCTCTGGATGCTCTTCTTCTACCCTCCTCTCCTTCAGGTCTCAGCACTAATGCCACCTCCTCAGCAAGGTCTTCTCTGACCACACTTTGTAAAGATGCCCCACCTTGGCCCTCTATGTGATGTGACTCTGTTTAATTCTTTATATCCTTCTCTCTCTGAATACATTTGTTTGTTCATTTGCTGTCTCTCCTACTGTAATATACACGTTATGAGGACAGGGACCTTGTCTGTCTTGTTCTCCTGTGCCTGGAACAATGCTTAACACATGTATTCGCTGACTGAAAGGATAAATGTACATTTGGACACTGGAAGAGGCATTAGAGCAGGGGTCCGCAACCCCCAGGCCACGGACTGGTATGAGAATCTAATGATGAATGTTATTTATTTGAATCATCTTAAAACCATCCCCCCACCCCGCCATCTATGGAAAAATTGCCTTCCATGAAACTGGTCCCTAGTGCCATAAAGGCTGAGGACTACTGCATTACAGCACAGCAGTAAGAAAGTGACTTCTGGAGTCCAGATGCTTACATTTAAACCCCTTTTCTGTCACATAAATCCGAATGTCCTTGGATAGGTTATATAACCACTTTTCTGTTTTCTCGCCTATCAAATGAGGAAAATAATAGTACCTACTTTGTAGGGGCATTATCAATGACTTTTTTTTTTTTTTGAGACGGAGTCTTGCTCTGTCACCCAGGCTGGAGTGCAGTGGCACAATCTCAACTCACTGCAACCTCTGGCTCCCAGGTTGAAGTGATTCTCATGTCTCAGCCTCCCAAGCAGCTGGGACTACAGGCACACGCCACCATGCCTGGCTAATTTTTTTTTTTTTTTTTTTTTGAGACAGTTTCAGTCTTGTTCCCCAGGCTGGAGTGCAATGGCCCAATGGCTCATGCCTGTAATCCCAGCACTTTGTTATTTTATTTTTTTGAGATGCAGTCTCGCTCTGTCACCAGGCTGAAGTGCAGTGGCACGATCTCAGCTTACTGCAACCTCCACCTCCCAGGTTCAAGCGATTCTCCTGCCTCAGCTTCCCAAGTAGCTGGGACTACAGGTGCACACCACCATGCCTGGCTAATTTTTGTATTTTTAGTAGACACGGGGTTTCACCATGTTGGCCAGGATGGTCTCAATCTCTTGACCTCATAATCCACCCACCTCGGCCTCCCGAAGTACTGGGATTATAGGCGTGAGCCACCGCGCCTGGCCCAACCCCAGCACTTTGGAAAGCCAAGGCAGGTGGATCGCTTGAGGCCAGGAGTTTGAGACCAGCCTGGCCAACATGGTGAAACCTTATCTTTACTAAAAATGCAAAAACAAGCTAGGTCTGGTGGCGTGCACCTGTAATCCCCAGCTACTTGGGTGGCTTAGGCATGAGAATCTCTTGAACCTGGGAGGCAGAGGTTGCAGTGAGTCAAGATCACACCACTGCACTCCAGCACGTGCAACAGAGTGGGACTCCATCTCAAAAAAGATAAAGAAGAAAAAGAAAATATTTAAGTAATAATGGCTGAGAATTTTCCAAATTAATGACAAGCACCAAACCACAGCTCCAGGAAACTCAGAAAACTCCAAGCAGGATACATACCAAAAAACCCTACACTTAGGGTTTATACCATGCCTGGCTAATACTTAGGTATTATCATATTCAAACTGCAGAAAATCAAAGACAAAGAGAAAATCTTGAAAGAAGCCAGAGTGGAAAAAATCCCTCCTTACTTATAAAGGAGTGAGGAGAAGAATTATACCAGGTTTCTCTTCAGAAACCATGCAAGCAAGAAGAGAGTGAAATAAAATATTTAAGTGTTGAAAGAGAAAAATCCACCCACCTAGAATTCTGTACTCAGCAAAATTACTCTTCGAAAATGAAGTAGAAATAAAGACTTTCTCAAGCTGGGTGTGGTGCTATGTGCCTGTAGTCCTAGCTACTAAGGAGGCTGAGGTGGGAGGGGCGCTTAAGCCCAGGAGTTCAAGGCTGCAGTGAGCCATGACTGCTCCACTGCACTCCAGCCTGGGTGACAGAGTGAGACCCTGTCTCTAAAAAAAAAAAAAAAAAAAAAAAAAAAGACATTCTCAGACAAACCAAAACTGAGGGAATGTGTCACCAGTATACTTGCCTTGCAAAAAAATGGTAAAAGGAGTTCTTCAGAGAGAAGAAAAATTATATCAGAAACCTGGATCTACATAAGTGAAGGTAAAATAGAAACTTTTATTATTCTTATTCTTAATCTAACACATAATAATTTGTTCAAAATAAGAATAGTAACAATTTGTTTAGTGATTATAGCTTATGGATATGTAAAATGAATGACAACAGTGTCGTAAAAGACAGGAGGGAGAAATTGGGAATACACTGTTAGAAGGTCCTTGCGCTACTGCAGGTACTATTATGAAGTGGTATAGTGTTATGTGAAAGTGAGTTTAGATTAGCTGTAAATGTATATTGCAAATTCTAGGGCAATCCATAAAAATTTTTTTAAAAAGAAGTATAATTGATATGTTAAGAGAGGAGAGGAAAAATAGACTTATACAAAATGGTCCATTAAAACCACATAAAAATAGAAAAAGAGTAGAATACACAAATAAAAAGTAAGAAAAAGAGCAGCAAATGGAAAACAGAAACTTGGTAGATATTGATCCAACTATATCAATAATTGGTAACTTGGTAGATATTAGTCCAACCATATCAATAATTACTTTAAGTGTGAATGGTCTAAATATACCAATTAAAAGACAGACTGTCAGAGAGGATTAAAAAAAAAAAAAAAGACTCAACTCTATGTTGTTTAGAAATCATGCTGTAGGACAGCATATAAGACTATCCAATGGGTGGCCTGAATCAGGAGAGTGGGGTTTCAGTCTGTCTATCCACTAATTAGCTGTGTGAACTTTGAGAGGTCACTGGTATTCTGTTTACTCCTTTGTAAAATATGAGAATTTAAACTAAATCCCTTTAGTTCTCTTCCAGCTCTCAATCCAATGCCTCATTACCATGACTTGATGAGGAAATATGAGCCATGAGGGAGTGGGCTGAAGCATCTAGTAGGTGCTTTTGGTTGGACTGGGTCTCTGAGAGACCCAGATGTAGCCAGCAGGAGCAGATGCATGAGCGTGACAGCACAAATTCGAATCCCGGCTCTTACTTGTGAAAACTTAACTCTTGGAGAACAGGAATCTCTCACCTGGGTCCATCTTTGACTTGGAGCAAATTATAAGGAAGTTGCAAGCAGTCTTTAGGTTGACTTCATCCTACTGGCAAGGAAGGAGGATAGACCATAGAGGAACTCAGGGGGTCTTTGCTGAATACAAGGGTTCAGGTTCAGAGGGGACAGAGGATTTTATAGCTCCTTATCAGGCATTCCTGCCCCATCATCATTTTTTTTTTTTTTTTTTTTTTTTGTGAGATGGAGTCTCACTCTGTCACCCAGGCTGGAGAGCAGTGGTGTGATCTCGTCTCACTGCAACCTCTGCCTCCTGAATTCAAGTGATTCTCCTGTCTCAGCCTCCCAAGTAGCTGGGACTACAGGCATGCACCACCATGCCCGGCTGATTTTCATATTTTTAGTAGAGATGGGGTTTTGCCATGTTGGCCAGGCTGCTCTTGAACTCCTGATCTCAGGTGATCCACTCGCCTCGGGCTCCCAAAGTGCTGGGATTACAGGTATGAGCCACCACGCCCAGCCCATCATCATTTTTTTAGACTAAAAGTATCTTCACCTTTCCTACTATTGCCCCTCAGCCCCATACATACATCTTCTATAGAAGAAAAAGAAAAGGAGTTTAAAATGTTTAAGTCTCAACTTTAAGAACACTATTCTTAATGCTCAAGGTCTTGTTTGTAGCATCCAGCAAAAGCCCTGCTGATCCCAAACAGAGACAGCTATGGCATGACTTGTCCATTTTGGCCAACGGCATGACCATTCTGGTGAAGGAGAGGAGAGAATCTTTGAAACTATCTTTAAAAACCCAAGGATTATCAAAAGGAAACTAAATCAATGACTGCATTAAGTCAGGGTTGTAAGTCACCATCCTACACTGGCAGATCATGGCATTTTTTCACTTCCCCAGGTTGTTCTCCTTATAGAGTTAAGTGGTTTAAATAAATTGTTCTAGACACTGACTAGTTCTAGTTCTGTTCTAGTTCTCTCCCACTGACACAGTTCTGCATGTTATAGAACCTGGCCCTAATCTGATCTTACAGAGGTACCTTCCACCTAGGTCTAAAGTGACATTGTTATAAAACCCCAGGTCCATGAAACACTGAAATTTCCACTGGGAAACTTTGGGGATTCTACTATCCTACTAGACAGAAAGGCTCCATGAAGGCGAGGCTTGTGACTCTTTGCTCATTGTTATTCTCACTGTGCCTTCTCAGTGCCTGCCACACAGTAGGTGCTCAATAAGTATTTGTTGAATGAATTTTAAAAATCCACTACAAATATGGGCCTTGAAAAACTATGCATAGTTCAAATTTGATGGTTTCTAAAACTACATTTTAAAGCTGTTTATTTATTTTTTATTTACCTAACAATCATTAATTGTTTTCTATATGACAGACATTAGCATACAGAAACCAATTAAACAATGTATCAATTCTCATAAAAGAGAAGGGGAGAACAATATTCACCAAGCGCTACTATAAGCTTGGTACTTTTTATTCATTATTTTATCTTCCCAGCAACTCTGTGAGGCAAATATTATTATCCTCCCCTTGCAGATAAAGGAACTGATACTTGCAGAAAGGCTCACATCTAGCAAATGGCAGGGCCAAGAATTTATTCTAGGACCTGAGTACGTCCATCTACAGTGTACTTTCTCCCTAAAATAAATTTAAAATCACAGTCTAATATTCTGTTATGTGGTGTTTTGTTAAGAAAACTTAGGTTTTCAAATTTTGAGTTATAAACAAATAGTTTCATGAAAAAAAAGAAATAATCAGAGTTTTAGGCTTCAGCTACAAGTTATTTATCTTCGGAAAAAAGTCCAATAATAGAAATGTTTTATAACTACATGAGTGTGTCATTGGAGGCTATAAAGAAAGGATTGCTTGAACACAAGAAATGAAAATTATCAAGTTAGGTCCTCGACGTCATCTAAGACCTAGGTCAATTATTATTTTGAAAGCACAACACTGAAATAAGATGGCTGAAGTCAAAATAAAGTGCAGCATAGTTCACACTGCCAGTGCTGAACAAATGAACATGGAACCAGGAAGCTGCCGACTGCTCCCTTATGCTTAATAGCTTATTTCCTAGGACTTCAGTACTAAGGCCTGACTGTGCTTCAATTACAAGCAGTATATATACACACCACCAATTGTGTTCCCTAATTGACCTATTGTGTTATATCCTATTTACCTTATGAAAAGTCAAACTGTATGAGAGACGCCTAAAATAAGGAAACGAATTCTGAGCTACAAGAGCACTTAGAGAAATATTCTGCATCAGGTTGTCTCGTAGGAGTGGGAGGCCCATGGCAGAGGTGGCCACACAAGCTGTGTGTCTGAGGGCCACAGGGAAGCTCCTGGGTCACCCGTTTCCCTGGACTCTAGAGCACTTTTCGCAACCACTATTCCTTCCCAATGCGTGAAAATATTGAAAACAAGAAATTTTGAAAACAAGTTGTTCTCACTCAGATTAGGAACTGGGAAAACAGAGATCCGTGACCAAACCAAAAGTACCCAAGGAAAGTACCCAAGGAGGTGGGGAATGGTCTAAGACTGGAATAGTCTTAAAGAATACGGCCCAATCCTAGTGCAGTGATGACCGTCTCTTACATTTTTATAGCTCCTTAGAGTTTTCATTGATTTTATAACAACCCTGAGAGTGAAGTTTTGTTCTTATTTTTACAGATAAAGAAACTGAAGTTGAGGAAGTGATTCACAGCTAGCATCCATCAGAGTAAAATCCCCGCGTCTTCAAACTTCAGATGGAATAGTTTTTCCACCATGACCTCGCAGGGCTACCTTGGGACTAGGTTTTGTAAGAGCAATGACTTGGAGTCAGGCTGGACTGCATTCGCCTAGCCCTGAATGTACTGTTTTTTAGGCATATGATTTGGGCAGGTTCTTTAACCTCACTGAACCTCATACTCCTCATCTGTAAAATGGAGACACATGTAACATCTAGCTCACAGGGCTACTGTGTGGATCAAATACTACAGGCATACCAGTGTGCTTATCACAGAACTTGGCCCTGGTTAGGGCTGGACAAATGTTGAGGCTTTCAGGGTATGTTCACAGCATGGGCTCTGGATAGAGGAGTCTCCTTTCCCCTCAGTAGTTCAGCATGCCTTAGGGCACACAACCCCCCCAGGGGACATTTTACTGTCTCTAAAAGCTACAAAGAGATAAAAACTTGGGACAGACTGGGTGTGCTTGGGGCCTGAACACTGAGTCTAGGACGGGGGTGGAGGGTGTCAGCCCATCTTTCCCCTCCTCCCATACTGCCATCTGCACTGGGTCTCCCAACACAGAGAGGACCCTCCATCCTCACCTGGAAAGCCATGGAGTTGGCGACAGCCAGAAATATCCTCAGAGGCAGCTTGGCCCTGTAGGACCTGTGGCTCCACAAGCGATGGGCACCAGCTGTCACACCCAGAGCGGCCAGGAGGAAGCAGAAGTAAGCTGCAAGACACAAGCAGGGAAAACGTCAACAATGGTCCCTGAGCTTTCAAACATCCCCCATGCTTTTTCTCTCCTGAACAGGGACACACGTGAAATGGTGTCAGGGGAGAAATCTGCAACATGAAGAATCAGTAACTTGAGAGGAGGCAGCCTTTTTATTGATTTGTAGCATCCCAGTACCATGCATCAGCAGAGAACTTTCTTCAGCAAACTTTGACCTTTGGATATATTTCCCTACAGCAAATCTTTTATTTGCTAATGTTTCTTGCCAGTCTTGATGCAAAGTCACAACCATGTCAATGTATATTCACAATTCAATTCCACACATACACTCTCAGCAGGGTGGAGATTGAGCTCTACATCACCTCTTAATTGACACCCATGACAGGGTGAGTGTTATGTGAAGAGCATATTTCCAAGTGGCAGTGCCCATTATTGGTGTCAATAAACATATTTAAAGAGAGCACAATATTACATCTTCCAGAAGTATTTGACTGATCTTGATCTCAATCTATATTTATTTGGTTCTAAAAACAAGATTTACCCTTAACTCTAAGAATAAGCGGTCCCTGAATACATGTGGTTTTCATGAACATGACAAATCATTCCTTACTAGAAAGGTTAAAAGCAAAAAAACAAACAACAATCTGCCCACAAATCACAGAAAGCAGCAGTAAATAAAAAGCTCTGGCCTCCTTTGTTATTGTAATTTAACCTTGGTCATGAGTCCATGAAATGGACAGTCATTTTCCTTGTCATACCTGGCCTTCTTATCTCTATTAACATTTTTTTTTTCAACTATCAAGTAGTCAGGGAACAAGTAAAATCTAGAATGGAAAAATTCAATGTGATTCTATTTTGCCAGTAGGCTGGACCTTGGGTGCAATAAAATTAATTCCAAGACTCCATGAAAAACATTGGCTAAAAAAGGATCACTCTAATCCACATTTCCCAGTCAGGCCTTTACCACAGACATTGTCCTGTCCTTTTGGGAATCTCCAATAATTTAGGGATCACTTGCATGGTTGTCTGTCTATCCCTATGGCACCGACAATGGTTCACAGCAGCGCCTGTACTGTGCAGTAGTGGCTGTCGGTTTCCCATGGTCCTTCTTCTAACAACTGGAATTTGGCCATGTGACCTGGCCCTGGCCTAGTATAGTGCCCTGTCTTCCTGGACATAAGAATAAACACCTGAGCCAATCCTTTTCCCTCTTCTGGCTCAAAACCTAAGCTGGGGTTTACCAGAGATTACATATTACCAAGCTGAGAAAACCTGATTACAATAGCAAATCTTGAGGTCAAGAAAGTGAGCCATGAAGACAATGAAGATGCTCACAAGAGCTAAACCTGCCTTGAGCCACTGGTTGCTGACCTAGGAGCTCTGTCATTCTTCTTTTGATCCTGGGAGCCTCCACAGTATGTCCTAGTTACCAGAGCCAACAGACTTCATTTTCTTGCTTAATCTAGCTTGCACTGGATTTCTGATGCTTAAATTCTGCTGAAGCTCTTGGGAGGAAACCAACCCTCTGGTCATGACCCAAATGAGGAAAAACCACAAAAACCCTGGGCTGAATGTGAGGATTCATGGGCTGTCCCATTAACAGGATTCAGTTTTCCTATTTTGACAGTGCTAATTCTCTGTTCTTAATTTCTCTTCTATGATCTTTGTGGAGACTCATATTCAAACAAGTGTTCAGATGGATGCTTACTAGCTGCCTCTGAGGTAATGAAATATTCAGACACAGAACTGGTGACTTTGAGGAGATAAAAGGAGTAATGGGTAATGCCAAATACCTTACCAAGTAGCTCGTACCTCATAGAGAAAGGTGCTAAATCAAGACAAACCAGAATCACAAGATGACAGAATTGTAAGCAACAAACAAGTATGGCAATCTTGATGCAAACAAGAGTCATTGATTCTGGTTAGCTCAAGCCAAAAACAAAAACGAAAGCAGGAATTAAAAAATACACGGAGCAGCCTAGAGAACTCACGGATGGTCCTGCCGGACAGGCTACTATGCCACCTCCAAGACGGTCCATGTGCTCCCCACCTTCTGGCATGCATGGCCTTGTATAGTCTCTTCCCTATTAGTAACTTGCTTCTAACCAGGAATAGCAATATTGAGGGAATATCAGTTCCATGATTAGTTTACAAAAGATTGTGACTTCTGTTTTGCTAGCAGATTCTCTCTTGAGCTGGCTTTGATAAAGCAAGCTGCCATGTTGGGGAGGCCCATGTGGCAAAGAACTGAGGATTCCTCCAGCCAACAGCCAGTAAGGAAATGAGGCCCCCAGTCCAACAAACAGCCCTCAAGGAACCAAATCCTACCAACAACTACATGAGTGAGCTTGGAAGCAGATCCTTCCTCAGTCGAGCCTTCAGGCAAGATTGTAGCCCTGACCAACACACTGCAGCCTCGTGGGAGATCTTGGGGCAGAGGATCCAGCTAAGTTGTATCTGGACTCCTTTCCCACAAAAACTGTAAGAAAATAAATATGTTTTGTTTTACACTGCTAAATTTGGGAGTAATTCGTTATGCAACAATAGATAACTTGAATACAAAACATAAGTAGGAACCTTTCATTCATGGAAGGAAGGTACATCTTAAATCCTGATTGCAGAATAGTTTACCATCTATAGGGAAAGTAAACAGGCTGGTGTTGCATGGGGTAGAGGGTAGAGGCACGGGGAAGAAGGGAGTGACTGCTAATGGGTTCCATGAATAAAAATGTTTTAAAATTTATTTTAGGGACAGTTGCACAATTCTGCAAATATACTAAAAACAAATGACTTGTATACATTAAATTGGTGAGTTGTACAGTATGAGTTATAGCTCAAAAATCCATTATTTAAAGAAACAATTACTGAATTCCCATTGGATTTTGTTATTATACATACTTTCTTACTGTAAAATAAAATAGACCCACCTAAAACAGAACAAAGCAATCAAAAACCAACCATTGGCCTAGGATGCTCCCGTGGGCATCACCACCCCTGGATACTTGCCACCACCAGACATGTGTCATAACTTGGACCCTTGAATCTTCCACAGAGGCCAAGAAGAGCCTCTGTTTGACCCTACACCTATGCCTGAAGCTATCAAGACCACCCAGGATTCCAAGGCAGAAGTACCTTGTTGCCCATGCTTGGACCACAAGCCCAAGCTCTAGCAGCCAGGGATGGGAAGAGGCAGAGTCCAGAGCTCCTTTGGCTTCTGTGTGGAAGGCACAACCTCCTATCTGTCCTGATTTCCCTGTTTGGTACTCTGTTTTGATGACTGTAGTGACCCCCTCCTGACTATATGACAGAGAACAGTCCTAGAGGGATGCTAAAATGTAAAAAGTAAAACTCCCTTAATCCTGGACCTGATCAGAGAAAGAGATGGACAGCCCCCTTCAAGAACCATTCCTGAGTGCTCGACAGAAGGAAGCACTTGGCAGAGCTCTCTAACCCTCGCTTATAATCTGTATCTCTATAGCATCAGAGTGAACATTAATAAATAATAATAATAATAGCTACCATTGACTGAGAGCTTTCTATGTGCCAGGCCCTCTTTAAGTACTTTATACATAGTAACTCATTTAATACTCACCACAAGTGTAGGGGGTAGGTACCATTATGATCTCCATCTTATAGATGAAGAAAACTTGACAGTGATAGAGCCAGGATACAATCTAAGGCAGGAAGAGCCCACATCTAAATGCCCCTGCTGATTGCCTGTGCCCTGGAAGCAGAGTTCATCCTAGCAGGAGGAACTTGAATGAATCACGTCCTTTTAGCCAGCTCAGAACAAAAGCTGAAAGTCAAAACTCTGGTTTTCCTTTCTGCCCTTCCAAGTTTACTCCCTTGCCTGTAATACCTACACCATCATTCTGCATCCCATTCAGCCTCGGCTTGTCATGAACATGAGTGCCAGGAGAGCCGAGACTTTATGAGACAGTTTCATTGAGCTGCTATTATGTACCAGCCACTGAGCTCAGAACTGGGAGTTTAACAGGAGTTTGAAAAGTAAGTTACTTGCTATATAATGACAAAGTATGGAAAGTGCTACAGAGCAAAGGAACAGAATAATATGAGAGATCAAAAAGTGGATAATTTAGTTTGGGGGACCAAAGAAGGCTTTGCAGAAGAAGCAAGAATTTAGGCTAACACTTACAAGATAAGAAGTCAACTGAGCAAAGTTCAGAGGAGGCAAGATCAGGCAGAGGGACTCACAGATGCAAAGGCCTGAGGTTGGAAAAGAGGATCCGTGGATGGAAGGAAACATGAAACATAAACTTATCATTTGTTCCAGCAATTCCACTTCTAGATGTTTACCCAAAAGAATTGAGAGCAGTGATAGGACTCAAACAGATACTTATATATCCATGTTCATAGCAGTATTATTCACAATAGCCAGAAGGCAGAAACAATCCAAGTGTCCATCAACAGGTGAGGAACATCCCTGCCTAACAGAAAGTGAGAAGGGAGTGGAGACTCACTGACGGCCTGCCCTGGGCTGTCACTTTACCAATGTACCTAATTTTCCTGTTTTACTCCTATGAGGTAGATATCATAATTTCCATTTTACAGATTTGCAAAACTGAGACCCAGAGACATTAAATAAATGCCTTGGGACCTCCAAGTGATAAAGCCAGAGCTTCAACACCAGATCAGTCCAACCCCAAGCCCTTTCAGGCAAGTGCAGTGGTTCTCTACCCTGGCTGTGCATTACAGTCACCTGAGATCTTAAACATCCGACTGCATCAGAAATGGGGGCCAGACAGCAGGCATCTCTCTCTCGGCAGATGACTCTGATATAAAACCAGGGCTGAGAAACTCCTGCCTCATAAGGTACACCCTCTCTTAGACACCATGCGGCCCCATCCTCTCGATTTAAAACAGAGAGATGAGATCCAGAGAGCACTGCTCTCTGCAACCCACCACCAGATGCTGACTCTCCACGGGGCCTCAGTAAATGCAAAGTGACCCTCGGATCAGGAGACAATGTCATCCTTTCATGTGAACTCAGAGTCCTGTTCACACTCCACCCGCCCCACCTCCCCACCAGCTCCCTTTGATGGTGAGAGCTGCCCCCTAGACTCTCAGCTGCAGAGTCTTTGATATCTGGGTGCTGGGCTGTGGCTCAGGGTGTGCAATGGGGAGCTATTTTTCCCCAGAGAACTGAGGAGAGGAGGGGGAAGCCAACAGATGGTGAAGGCTTCTTGGGAGAGGGTGACCCCTGGGGTGAGGAGGGGGAACATGAAAGAAGGCACTGTACTTTCATGTCTGCTTTTCCCGTCAGCTCAAGTGTTTCGAAAGTCAGTTCTGGGCTCTGGCCAATTAGTGACTGTTTCTCCTCTCTAGTACTTCCCAGGTTCTGAAGATAGATAGGGAAAGGCCTACAGCCCCATTGATGGAGAGGGAGAGAGGGAGGGAGGGAGAGAGAGAGAGAGAGAAGGAGAGAGGGAGAGAGAAAATGAGAGAGAGAAAACAAGACAAAGAGAGAAAACGAGGCAGAGAGAGAGAGAGAGAGACAGAAGCGCATATATGTAGTGCTCAGCAATACAGCATCATGGCTAAAACGGCCCTGGGATTGAATCCCTGTTAAATCACTTATCACTGTGACAATTTATTTAAAGCTTGGTTTCTTCATGTGTAAAGTAGGGAAAATAGCACCTGCCTCCTGGGTTTGTTGTAAAGATTAAAAGAGGTACTGCGTGCAAAATTGGAACCGTGCCTGGCAAGCAGTAAGCACTGGCACATATTATTGCCCCATGCATGAATGCCATGCTCTGTTTCTGAAAAGATCCCCTCCCTGATAACCCCCTCTAAAGACACCCACACTTCATCACTATAAACTTGTGGTTCTGATGAGGAGGCAGAGATTTTGCCTCCCCTCCCCACTCTGACCCCCTACATTTGGCAATGTTTTGAGACATTATTGGGTGTTGCAACCCAAAACTTGAAGGGTGTTACTGGCATCTAGTTGGTGGAGCCAGGTATGCTGCTCAGCATCCCACAATGCACGGAAGCTGCCTATGTACAGAATATCCAGGACGGCGCGGTGGCTCATGCCTGTAATCCCAGCAATTTGGAAGGCCAAGGCGGGTGGATTACCTGAGCTCAGGAATTTGCGACCAGCCTGGATGACAAGGCAAAACACTGTATCCACAAAAAATTAGCCAGGCGTGGTAGCATGCGCCTGTAGTTCCAGCTACTTGTGGGGCTTAGGTATGAAGATCACTTGAGCCCAGGAGGTGGAGGCTGCAGTGAGCCAGGATCTCACCACTGTTCTGCAGCCTGGGTGATAAAGTAAGACCTTGTCTTAAAAAAAAAAAAAAAAAAAAATCCAGCCCTAAATGTCAAACAGGTCAATAGTGACAAGGTAGAGAATCTCTAAATTCTTAGGAAAGCTCTTCTTGAAACCAAGCCTTGTTCATTCTCTGGGTTTGACTGCACCTGTCCTTGCTTCTTCACACCTCTCTAGTTTCATGGGGAGCTGTAGGAGCAGGAGTAATTTTTTTTCTGATATTATTTCATAAATAAGCTGGAAACAAAGGACTATGGTGTGAGATCAATAGCATCACTGATTCTCACACTTTCATGTGCCCTATAATAATAAGAGCTACCATTGACTGAGAGCTTTCTATGTGCCAGGCCCTCTTTAAGCACTTTATACACAGTAACTCATTTAATACTCACCACAAGTGTAGGGGTTAGGTACCATTATGATCTCCATCTTACAGATGAAGAAAACTTGACAGTGATAGAGCCAGGATACAATCTAAGGCAGGGGATCTTAGTAAAGTGCAGATGCAGGACCCCAGCCCAAGAGATTCTGAGTCAATAGGTCTGGGGAGGGACCAACTAACATATATACATATATATTCTTTTTTTATTTTTTTGAGATGAAGTCTCGCTCTGTCGCCCAGGCTCCACCCAGGCTGGAGTGCGATGGCGCGATCTCGGCTTATTGCAACCTCTGCCTCCCAGGTTCAAGCCATTCTCTTGCCCCAGCCTCCTGAGTAGCTGGGATTACAGGCGTGTGCCATCGCGCCTGGCTGATTTTTGTATTTTTAGTAGAGACTGGGTTTCACCATGTTGGCCAGGCTAGTCTCGAACTCCTGACCTTGTGGGCTGCCCGCCTTGGCCTCCAAAAGTGCTGGGATTACAGGCGTGAGCCACCGTGCCTGGCCTCAACTTGTATTTCTAATGAGCTTGTGGCAGGTGCTGATGCTGCTGGCCCAGAGTCCCTGAGTGTTTCTCTGACCAGCCAGATCAGACAGACAGAGAGAGAGAATGAATGTGTGTGTATGTGTGTGCATGCGCACATGTGTGTGTGTCTGATAAAGGGCTGCCAGTGACAGGGCAAGGACCTCTACGGCTACTTATCTCATGGAATAGCACCACAAAGAACCTCAGTTAAATCTTACATCTTCCCTTGAAAAGTTTGGGTATACAAGGTTCAAGATTTAGAGGTGATTTCCACGTAGGTACTATTTCAACAATTCTTTCAAAATCAGAACATTTTCAAGGGTGTTGGAGACTGCAAGCTGAGAAGCAAAGGGTTTCTTCTTACTATTAAAACCTTCTAAATTCTACTATACTTACAATAACCGGCAGCTCCTCTCTGCCATCTACCTCCCTCCACTAAGCCACCGTCTATTGTGCTGCATATGAGCTGCAGAAAGATATGTTCTCTCATCCCGCAGCATGAATCTTTAAGCAACTGCCCATATCTAGGAAGACTAAATGACAAGGGAATAGAACAGGAGAGAGAGAGGATATATTTCATGCCTTTTATACATACTGCTTATTTTCCTCAAGTGTCCTTCCTACCTTGGGTTAGGTCCATTTACATGGTTGTAACATACTAGGCAACTGCTACTTTTCTCGGTTGATTTACAGCTTATATAGCAATAAGCATGAAAGTCATAGGAGATCACTAAGAAACACAAAATTATAGCATATGTTGTTACTACTCTGCTACTGCACCACACATTTTGTAATTCAAACAAAAAAGAAGGCAAGATTTTGGATCCTTCCAGGACTTCATTCAGTATATACATGGCTCACTTCAGACAGGCACTCCTGTTAGATGCTCTGTTGCCCTCTGTGTTGACCAATACAGCAATCATCACGTTGTTATTAAATAAGGAATTATTGGTCCAGTGCTATCTGCCCTTACTGAAACATCATCTCCAGGAGGGCAGGGATTGTGTCTGTCTGTCTTTCCATGTATTCTCAGCTGGCATCTGTGCAACTAACTCAACCAGAGAAAAACACTCAACCATGTTGATTGGTCTCACTTTAAAACCATGACCACTAACCTCAATTGGGCTTTAATATTACCCAGCAACCATATTATATTTCCCTGATCCATATGCGGTCCCTCTCTCCTAGACACTGACCTCATACCTGCTCTGATCACCTCACCCCTGACACCTCCCTGCCCTACTCACCTGATAACTTTGCTTCTGATTTCAGTAAGAATATCAGAACTTCCCCAGGCTCCGCCGCCTCTACCTACCATCCAGCATCTGAGCCTGGGTACTCTATGATCGCTACATGACTGCACGTGCCCAAGCCACTCTCTCTTTAAGTCTGGCCCTTCCCTTGTGCATGATATCCACTCATCCTACTCATACATCACTCAGAAATTCCTGTCTGTATCATCAACACCGCCCCACATACTTACATTATTCCCACAGCCTACAGCCATGCTGTTACTTCTCTTATGTTAAAAAGCAAAATTTAAAAACCTCTCTTGACCCCACTTCCCCACCTGGATCCTATTCCATTTCCCTATTCCCCTTTACAGTGAAACTTACTGAATATTGTCTCTAATCACTGGTTGCAGTTCTCTTTCCATTCTTGCTTAAACCCACTCATTCAGGTTTTGATCTTTCTCCCCTCATAGCTGCCCCCAATCAAAACTGCTCTTATCCAGGTCTAGACAAGACAGGCGTAGTCCCTTTACTTGTGGGCAGTCTCTAGGTAAACACTGAACAAATCATTACTGGGTGACAGGGACTCTGAAGGAGAGACCCAGGTACTACAGGAGCACCTGAAGCATGAGCTCATGGAAGAGGGACTGCTGTGAACAAGGCATGGAGATGTGAAGGCTGTGTGTGTTCAAGCAGGAGCAAGTGGT
Organism: Hylobates moloch; assembly: GCF_009828535.3. NCBI lineage: Eukaryota > Metazoa > Chordata > Mammalia > Primates > Hylobatidae > Hylobates > Hylobates moloch. The sequence continues at coordinate 49,872,266 of NW_026652277.1, read as the reverse complement.
TTGGTTTGGCTCCGGGCCGGGGGGCTGTGGGGGTAAAATGAAGGGAGTAAAACAGGCAAGAAGCCAGGTCTGGAAGGGACTCATGTAGGTTGAGCCTCCCTAATCTGAAAATCTGAAATGTCCTAAAATTTGAAATTTTCTGAGCACCCACATGATGCTCAAAGGAAATGCTCACTGGAGCATTTTGGATTTCAGATTTTTGAATTAGGGATGTTCAACCAGTAAGTATATGGCAAATATTCCAAAATCTGAAAAAATATAAAATCTAAAACACTTCTGAACCTAAGCAGTTTGGATAAGGGATACTCAACCTGTATATAGCTAGAGAGATAGAACTGATCTTGAGAACAATAGGATACCATAAAGAATTTCACGTGAGGCTAGGCGCAGTGGCTCACACCTGTTATCCCAGCACTTTGGGAGGCTGAGGCAGGGAGATCTCTTGAGGTCAGGAGTTCGAGACCAGCCTGGCCAACATGATGAAACCCTGCCTCTACTAAAAATGCAAAAATTAGCCGGGTGTGGCGGCATACACCTGTAATCCCAGCTACTTGGGAAGCTGAGGCACGAGAATTGCTTGAACCCAGGAGGCAGAGATTGCAGTGCACTAAGATCACGCCACCATACTGCAGCACGGTGACAGAGCGAGACTCCGTCTGAAAAAAAAAAAAAAAAAAAATCATGTGATCAGATTTAGAACGATAGAGCTGAAGGCTGTGGAAGATGGGTGATAATGAGCGGAAATGGAAGACGTTGGGCTGAGTATTCTCCATGCACCCCTGGCAGATGCACACCCTCCCTTCTCATGCTGCTCTGTGCCCCAGGAGGCCGGCCTGTGCTGAACCGATGAGCTTCCTCTGGCTTCTATCTGGGTTATTTTCAGCATTCAGAGCCTGGATTAGGAACTGGAAGGCCCTTGACAAGTTACTTATCACTCTGGGCCTCAATTTCCTCATTAATAAAAAAAAATAAGGGTGTCCCAAACACCATTCTGGCGCCAGGCTACCTGTATCATAATTATCTGAGGAGCTTTAAAATACATACATATATTCTAGAACCTCATATTGACAAGACAGGTCATAACTCTGGCTTATACCTTCATGCCTTGGTGTGGGAAATGAGGTCTCGTGAAGGAAAAGAGATGCATTGATAAGAGGAAAAACTTGATGACCAGAAAGTTAAGAACTCTTAGTTGTCACAAGATGATGCTGACAGCCTAGCTCTTGACCAACAGCATGTAAAACAAGATGACTAAACTGAATGGTTTGGGGAAGGGAGGAGAAAGGTGTTTTCTTTTGTTTTTAAGAAAATGACAAAGACTAAGGCTGTTCTGCTTCCAGTCCACTTTAGAAAATGTTTGGCAACTGGTACTTGTGGCCACACAAGTATAAGGAGAGCTATATTTGGAGCTGTCAGTTGTGTAATATTTTACCAAAAAAAGTCAATGTTATCATTTTTTTTTGATCTGCTAATATTTGTTCAGTACAATGATACCAAGGCAAGCCCTTGAGAAAAAACTATTCGATAGCATAAACTAGTTCAGCCTGAGACTGTTCCATGATTTCCCCTGTGGCTTCTTCCTTTCTTCTTCGAAGCCTCTTCCTTTCCCTCAAATAACACAAAGCTTCTCTTCTGGGTGTCGGGGAGATCATTTACTAGGCACGGGAATAAAAGCTCCCTGGAAGAACTCACGGAGAATGTCAGCTCCTTCCACACAGAAGGGAGGGAGCTCACAGGAAATCTGGAACTGCCCCTCTGCCATTTCCTAGCTGAGGTGATACCAACTTACTGTCTCTTAGTCTCAGTTCTCTTATCTGTAAACAAACAAACAAACAAAAGACTACATTAAAGTGTTGTTGGGGGACTTAAGTGAAAATACATACAGTCAGCCTTCCTTATCCATGGGTTCCACATCTGTGGATTCACCTGTGGATTCAACTGTGGGCTGAAAATATTTGAGGAAGAAGGCTGGGCGTGGTGGCTCATGTCTGTAATCCCAGCACTTTGGGAGGCTGAGGCGGGCGGATCACTTGAGGTCAGGAGTTCGAGACCAGCCTGGCCAACGTGGTGAAACCCCGTCTCTACTAAAATTACAAAAATTAGCCAGGCATGGTGGCGCACGCCTGTAATCCCAGCTACTCAGGAGGCTGAGGCAGGAGAATCACTTGAACCTGAGAGGTAGAGGGTGCAGTGAGCCGAGATCGTACCATGCACTCCAGCCTGGGCAACAGAGCTAGATTCAGTCTCAAGAAAAAAAAAAAGAAAGAAAAAAAAAGAAAATACTTGAGGAAGCAAAATGGATGGTTATGTCTGCACTAAATATGTACAGGCCTTTTTTTCCTGTCATTATTCCCTAAACAATATACTATAACAACTGCTTACATAGCATTTACATTGTTTTGGGTATTATAAGTAATCTAGAGATAATTTACAGTATATGGGAGGATGTGCAAAGGTTATATGCAAATACTATGCCATTTCATATAAGGGACTCAAGCATCTGTGAATTTTAGTATCCATGGAGGGTTCCTGGAACCAACCCCCTACAGATACTGAAGGATCATTGTATAGGGTATTTAGCATATAACAATATTTCAATAAATATTACTGCAAACACCATTATTTTTATTACTAGGCAGGCATTGAGAGGTTGAGGCTGGGTGACCAGGAAGCAGAGGCTCTAGGGAAAAGATGGCCCAGATCTCAACACAGACTTTTTTTTGAACCTGGTCCTCAGACGGCTCAGGTTCTCTGAGGTGAAATGGGCAAGGGCAAACACATTCATTGTTTCTGATTCAGGATAACTCCCATCACAACCTCTCTCTCTCCATCTTATGCAACTATTGAAATCATAATTAGGGATAATTGAGAACAAAGTGAGTAATTTACTGTACTATGGACACATTGAATTTCCTTTTCATTAATTATTCAGTTTTTATCTTGGGCAGTAAGTTTGTGTGTGTTAGAGGAAGATGTGCATACATTTTATATTACTATAAGTATATGCATGCTCATTAATATCTCTGCCTATAAATAGGAAACTAATATCAAAAATGTTGGTCCTTTGGCCTGGTGCAGTGGCTCACGCCTGTAATCCCAACACTTTGGGAGGCCGAGGCAGGCAGATCACTTGAGGTCAGGAGTTCGAGACCAGCCTGGCAAACATGGTGAAATCCCATCTCTACTAAAAATACAAAACTTAGCCTGGTGTGATGGTACATGTCTGTAATCCCAGATACTTGGGAGGGTGAGGCACGAGAATTGCTTGAACCCAGGAGGCAGAGGTTGCAGTGAGCCGAGATGGTGCCACTGCACTCTAGCCTGGGCGACAGAGTGAGATTCCCTCTCAAAAGAAAAAAAAAAAGGGTCCCTCTAAAGGAAGATAAAAATTAAAAACAGTACCAAAACTGGTCAATTTCAGGCAAGTGGGAAAAAAAAGAATAATTTCTGCTGTCATCATCTGAACTGAGTAGTTATGGGTCATTATCACCTTTAAAAAAAAATAAAATAAAATAAGCAATCTCTCTAAGGGAATAAAGACAGTTGCTGGTTGAAGTCCAGGAATCCAAGGTTTCACAGAAGAGCTGGCAGGCACCTTTGCAGCAATGAAGCATAAAGACCACAATAACCAGACCCTCAGAGGGCTGAGTGCTGTGCTCTGGAGGGACATCTTTGGGAACATTCTATGGAGAGAAGCCCTAGGCATCACTGTTGCTTTTATTTCTGAGCCAAAAGAGCTGGAAATTAAAGTGAAAAGTTCGGGAAAGCCTCTTGGGAGGCGCTGTTTCTCTCCGTCCTCCTCTCTCCATCCTGATTTCTTCATCCTCCTCTCGTCCTTTTTTCTGACTCACACCCTCCCTCACCATGGTGATCGGTGTGAACCCAGTGGATTCCGACCAAACGTTCCTCTACCTGGCAGCCACAGGCCAAGGACAAACATGAAGAATATTTGGCAGCGAGGTGTACTTGCTGCTCCCCTCACCAAAAAGTTACAAAACACATTTTTTTCAAGGTTGTTGTTATCACAATGTTTCTGGCTTAAATAGAAAAAAAGATAAAATTTAATAATGCAATATTCTTTCAAGATACCAAGAAACTCCCTTCAGTTCTCTAATTAGGGACTGCATCATTAAGGCAGCCTGACCTAGTTCACAAACTCCAGTTTCAAGAGGTTTCTTCACACATTTTTATTCTTGCCAAATCACTTTAAGTTGCTGTGAATAACCCCAAGACAGACTTTTTTTTTTCTTTGCAGCATATTCCAGGGCTTGGTTTTCTGACCTTCACTTGGTTCTTATGCATAAATTCCAACCTAATTTTAATGAGTTGACTTATCAAAATACAATTATTCATTCATTCCTTCTCAAGCATGTACGAGCACCTTCCACATGCCCGTTTCCTCCATGGTGCGGAGTATCGGAGTGGGCAGCCTCCCTTTCAGGGGGCTTGCTGCTAGCTGAGTTCTCAAACTGGCAGCCTCCAGGCCACAACCAACCCATAGATGTTTTAAAAAACTGATCCAACAATTAAAAATAGGGAATTTCAAATTTTAAAATCTCTTTTTCTGGCTTCTCCTGAAACATGGAAAGATCTGGCAATGTCAAGCCACCTCTCTTTCTTGCATGGCAACTTTTTCCAGGAACTTCATACCCCTTCCACTGAGACAGCTCCACATGACACCCCTGTTTACCCCATGCAGTAGTACATGCACTCTGAATCAACCCTCTTCATTGATTACCTGCCTGGCCTCAGTCTAGGACATTACCAGGGCTAACTTACCCACTAGACATAGTAGGCACAGCGCTCACAGCCCACAATATGTTTTCTTCAAAAAGATATAAAGAGAATGTAGTAATAAGTACATAATCATGAATCTAGCCTAGATTATAGTTGTCTTTATACCAATACAGTTGTAAAATATGATTTTCTTTTTTTTTTTTTTGAGATGGAGTCTCGCTCTGTCGCCCAGGCTGGAGTGCACTGGCACGATCTCGGCTCACTGCAAGCTCCGCCTCCCAGGTTCACGCCATTCTCCTGCCTCAGCCTCCCGATAGCTGGGACTACAGGTGCCTGCTACCACGCCCAGCTAATTTTTTGTATATTTAGTAGAGACGGGGCTTCACCATGTTGGCCAGGATGGTCTTGATCTCTTGACCTCGTGATCCACCCGCCTCGATCTCCCAAAGTGCTGGGATTACAGGCATGAGCCACCGTGTCCGGCCATGATTTTCTTCTTTTTGAGACAGGGTCTTGCTCTGTCGCCCAGGCTGGAGTGCAGGGGTGCAATCTCAGTTCACTGCAACCACAGCCTCCCAGGTTTAAGCGATTCTCATGCCTCAGGCCTCCTGAGTAGCTGAGATTACAGGCACACACCACCATGCCCAGCTAATTTTTGCATTTTTAGTAGAGATGGGGTTTCACCAGGTTGGCCAGGCTGGTGGTTGTAAAATGATTTTTAATATATTTTTATGGAGAAGGGGCCTACAAAGGCAAAAGTCATAATGCAACCCTAAGTATAAACGAATTACATCATTCATGACTTGGAAAATTGGTAATTAAAAGAGAAATGGCCAGGCACAGTGGCTCATGCCTGTAATCCTAGCACTTTGGGAGGCCTAGGAGGGAGGACTGTTTGTGCCCCAGTTCAAGACCAGCTTGGGCAACACAGTGAGACACCATCTCTACAGAAAAAATTTTTTAAAAATTAGTTGGGTGTGGTGGTGCATGCCTGTAGTCCCAGCTACTCTGGAAGCTGAGGTGGAAGGATCACTTGAGCCCAGGAGGTCGAGGCTGCAGTGAGCTGTAATCATGAACTCCAGCCTGGGTGACAGAGTGAGATGCTTTCTCAAAAAAGGCAAAAATACAAAAAAAAAAAAAAAGACAAAAGAGAAAGCAGCATTTATCCTGTCTTTTTAGAACTATAATCCATTCCTAGCTGATGAAGGAAAGATCTTCTTTTCAGAAATCAATAATTTCAGAAATTATTAATAATAAATGCAGGTTAGAGGGAGAAATCACCCTTCTGTAATCCCCAATTGTGTCTGATGCTGTTGAGCAATGCCCCAACCCTCTGTAGGTCCAGGCACTCGTTCCCCAACTACTGGGATTATCGGTGCCTAACAGCTCACAACTGAGTCTTTCCTCAGGCATTGCCCTACCTGGGAAGCTGCACAGCCCAAGGCTTGCCTCCTCCCCGGCAGCAGGCTGCATTCGATGCTTAGTAGATAAAGGGGTACAAAATTTGGCCTTTTGCCTCAATTTGGAACATCTCCAAAGGGCTGTCCAGGCCAGGCACAGTCACTCATGCCTGTAATCCCAGCACTTCAGGATGCCGAGGTGAGGGGATCTCTTGGGTTCAGGAGTTCTAGGCCAACCTGCCAAAATGGCAAGACCCCCATCTCTACAAAATGATTAAAAATAAAAAAGCTGGGTGTGGTGGTAGCACATGCCTGTAGTTCCAGCTACTCAGAGAGGCTGAGGTAGGAGGATCTCTTGAGCCCAGGATTTTGAGGCTGCAGTGAGCTATGACCATGGCACTGCATTCCAGTCTAGGTGACACAGCGAGACCTCATCTTAAAACAAAAACAAAAACAAACAAACAAAAAAACAACTCAAAGGACTGCCCAGTTTCACAGCTCCCTGTGGCATATAGGCTGAGGCCTCTGTTGCAACTGCACTGCAATTCAGCTTCTCTCTCTGTAAAATTCTGCTTCTTATTCCCCCACAGATGTTTCTAAGCACAGTACTAGATTTGCCAGCACACAAATCTGCATCTCAGAATCTGTTTCACAGAAACCTAAAGACCCCAGTAAACAACAGATTCAGGCAAGAATCACAATTGTGTCCCCCCAAAATTCAAAAGTTGACGTCCTAACCCCCAGTGCCCCAGAATGTGACTTGACGTGGAGGTAGGGTGTTTACAGAAGTAATCAAGTTAAAATGAGGTCACGGGGAGGCAAGGGTTGACTAGTCCAGTGTGATTAATGTCCTCATAGGAAGAGGAAATTTAGACACAGATATACACAAAGGGAAAACAATGTGAAGAGACATAGGGAGAAGGCAACCATCTATAAGCGAAGGAGAGAGGCCTGGAACAGATCCTTCCCTCACAGCCCTCAGAGGAAGCTCCCCACACCTGGATCTTGAACTTCTAGCCTCTGGAACTGTGTGACAACACATCTCTGTTGCTTAAGCCACCCCACCTGTAGTACATTGTTATAGCAGCAAACTAATACAAATGCTAAAATCATTAGATGAAAGGATTTGGGAGAAGTATCACCTCTTTAATTGCTTCCTAACTGCAAAGGGGAAAATAGAATCTTAAACGGAAGCATCTGGAAGCCACCACTTAACCAAGAGATGAAGCTCAGCATCAGTAATACTGGAACACACCTCCACCCTTCCTTTTGCACACTGGGGACAGTGGGCGGCACTAGTGTGCACTAGCTGCAGTGACAGTGCCTTATGGAACTAAGCAGTGTTTATTTATTACAATAAAAAGAGTCAAGCTGCACCTCTGTAGAAGATTTACTTTGCAGATGGTATGGCTGTCATATTTTTTTCAGCAGGATTTATTCTTTCATTCTTAAATCTTTTGTGAAAAATCTTCAATAATTTAACTTTCCTTTATATCCTCTTAACAGTGTCGAATTTGGAGTAGAAGGAATTTTTCCCCCAAAAAGGGCTCCATCTTGATCATCTAGTTATGATCAAAAAATTTTAACGGTTTGTAGCCTCCTATGTCACCACTAGAGTGGTTGGTTGTGAATATTAAAACCTACTACTATTTTTACTCAGTAATAAGTAATTGTTATGTTTTTGATAAGATGGTATAGTTAGAAAAAATGTGAAAGATCACTTAATCCAAAGCTACTTACAAAAAGTATTCCCAGCTGGGCATGATAGCTCACTCCTGTAATCCCAGCACTTTGGGAGGCTGAGGCAGGAGGATCACCTGAGGGCAGGGGTTCGAGACCAGCCTGGCCAACGTGGTGAAACCCTGGGTCTCTACTAAAAATGTAAAAATTAGCCAGGTGTGGTGGCAGGTGCCTCTAATCCCAGCTACTCATGAGGCTGAGGCAAGAGAATCACTTGAACCCGGGCGGCTGAGGTTGCAGTGAGCCGAGATTGCGCCATTGCACTCCACCATGGGTGACAAGAGCGAAACTCCATCTCAAAAAAAAAAAAAAAAAAGTATTCTCGGCCGGGCTCAGTAGCTCATGCCTGTAATCCCAGCACTTTGGGAGGCTGAGGCGGACAAATCACCTGAGGTCAGGAGTTCAAGACCAGCTTGGCCAACATAGTGAAACCCCGTCTCCACTACAAATACAAAAATTACAAAAACTAGCTGGGCAGAGTGGCAGGTGCCTGTAATCCCAGCTACTCAGGAGGCTGAGGCAGGAGAATCGCTTGAACCTGGGAGGCAGAGGTTGCGGTGAGCCGAGATCGCGCCATTGCACTCCAGCCCGGGTGACAAGAGTGAAACTCTGTCTCAAAAAAAAAAAAAAAGGATTCTCTCCTGTTGGTTTACCTTCACCTCAGAACTACAGAAACATTACATAGTGAAGAGGTGTCTGTAACATTTCTACCAGTTGTTTCAATAGCATATTGGTCCTGGCAATTTTTGGCACTAGGAATCTCTGTTCTTTGTGATGTCTTGTTTGTGAGGTTTATTTATTTTTAAAAATAACTAAGTGGAATTCTAAATGTAGATGTGGATCCGCACCAAGGAGTTCTTTTCGCAAACACCTAAATGTCTGATTTGCGTTCAAGTCTTTTAAAAGACTTGTTTCTTCTTATTGGGCAGCAGAGAACTTTTATTTTCTACTTTGTTGTATACCTAAGAAGTATGAACACTGCATTTCAATTGACTGTACTATACACTTTTTTTGCTGAATTTTTTTTCTGTAAATAAAATTACCTTGTTCAGTTTTGTCGATTACCGTAAGATGCACTGATTATTTGCTTTCTGATATGTTTGATAAGTGTGATAAAGCTTAAAAATTTTAAAAACTTTAAAGTGGAACAAGCAGGCAATCGACACCTTCTGATGATGAATAGGAAGCACACAGCATCACCCTTCAGGCATTCTTGCCAAATATGCTTAACTTCAACTTAAACATGCCGGTAAGACTCACCTCGCAGTTTACAGAAAACAGAGGGAAGGTAGAAACAATACACAAAAATGTGGGACATTCTACAGAAAACTAAAACAAAAGTCAATGTCAAAGGTGAGGGTCTGTTCCAAAGACAATGAAAACAAATAACAATCAAATACAATGTGAAAGCCTGACTAGCTCCTAGTTCAAAACAAAAAACAATTATAAAAGATAGTCTGAGGACACATGAAATCTGAATCTGGACAAGACATTAGATTAGGTTATGATAATATCCTTATTTTTAGGGGATGCCTATGGAATCATTTATGTGTAAATGGCCACAACATCTGCAACTTACTTTCAAATGGCTGAGAAAAAAAGTTATAGGTAAATAAAGCAAATATGGCAAATGTTAATAATTATTGAATCTAGTGGTAGATATATGGGTGTTTACTGTATTATTCCTTAAAATTCTGTATGTTTGAAAATGTACATAATAAAAGTTTGGGGAAAACAAGTGTCTCTGACAGTTGATAACAAATACCGAATTTCATCTTTCTCTTTTTAGGTCTAACATTGACACCAATCACACAAACATTAGAACCAGAACATAGACGGACAGCATGAGAAAGTACGGGCTAAACCTTGCTTTAGGCCAGGCATGGTGGCTCACACCTGTAATCCCAGGAATTTGGGAGGCCGAGGGAGGAGAATTGCTGGAGGCCAGGAGTTTGAGACCAGCCTGGGCAAGAGGGTGAGATCCCCATCTTTAGAAAAAATAAATAAATAAAACAGACCTTGCTTTGTACAGGCTTTCTAATACCAAACTGATTAAACTTAAATACATGCATACCTCCTCTTCCTGTGCACAAATAAGTAGGCCCTAGAGTAAGTGGGAAAGGCAGTATCAAATTAAAAGAATAATATAAAAAGATATACATGGTAGCCATGATTAGCTCTTCCCTAACGCTTTCTGAGTCTGTTTCTTCATCTGTAAAATGGGAAGAACAAAACAAAGCTGGAAGAATTGTTTTTAGGATTAAAGATGAGAAATGTCAAGTGCTTGGTAAGTGGTAGACAGGTGATATATACTCTGAAAACTGCTGTTGTTGTGCCTGTGAGCAGTGGGGCTTGCTAGTGGCAGCAGGAAGATACAAACCTAGACATTTTGGCCCCGGGGCCTGTCCTCCACTGCCTCTGAGAGCAAATGGAACATGGCATTTTGTTTTTCCTAATGAGCATAATAAAGGTAACTATTAATAAGAAACAATTTTCACTCTCTCCCATGCAAAGAAAATGGTAGACATATGTTGATTATATTTCAAATTGCACACTTAAAGACCAACAAGGTTATCAACCTGGATGATAACCAGGAAGAATTCAGGAAGGGTTTTCTGAAGGCCAAATACAACAAAAAAGAAAAACCAAGTCAGAATAGTTCCAGAGTAAGGAGTCTTCCCGTAATCTATATCCTCGGAATATTTTGTTGCTTTAATAAATAACTCCCCTGAACTTCAGAAATAAACCTTTCCAGCTGATACGAAATCTAGATGGTGTTAGGCTTTCCTAAGGGCTAATGGGGCTCAAGGGTACAGGCTCCTGATGGTGACAATAAAACTTTGAATGTGAATTCAGTTCAAGCCCAAAGAAAGCTATCACTCTGTCAGCACCATCCATGCTAATTTTCAGAGGGTAAAAGCCATACCTGAGTTTTATTTTCATTTCACTATCAACCACTCACAGTACTGTACCAGCACCTTCCACCTGTCTCACCAAACAAACAAAAATGACAGCTATGGGTAGCATGAGTGTACTTTTTCTTCCATATGTTACTGTCACAGCATTAGCTTACCCATGGACATTCTAAAACATGGTACTTTTTTGGCCGGGCGCGGTGGCTCACGCCTGTAATCCCAGCACTTTGGGAGGCCGAGGTGGGCAGATCACGAGGTCAGGAGATCGAGACCATGGTGAAACCCCGTCTCTACTAAAAATACAAAAAATCAGCCGGGCGCGGTGGCGGGCGCCTGTAGTCCCAGCTACTCTGGAGGCTGAGGCAGGAGAATGGCATGAACCTGGGAGGCAGAGCTTGCAGTGAGCCAAGATCGCGCCACTGCACTCCAGCCTGGGGGACAGAGCGAGACTCCGTCTCAAAAAAATAAATAAATAAATAAATAAATAAATAAAACATGATACTTTTTGAAAGTAAAGCTCTGGACAGGGCGTGGTGGCTCATGCCTGTAATCCTAGCACTCTGGGAAGCTGAGGTGGGCAGATCATTTGAGACCAGGAGTTCAAGACTAGCCTGGGCAACATGATGAAACCCTACCTCTACAAAAAATACAAAAATTAGCTGGGCGTGGTGGCATGTGCCTGTAGTCCCAGCTACCCAGGAGCCTGAGGTGGGAGGATCACTTAAACCTGGGAGGCAGAAGTTGCAGTGAGCCGAGATCATGCCACTGCACTCCAGCCTGGGTGATGGAAGTGAACTGTGTTTTAAAAAAAGAAAAAAGAAAAGAAAGCTCTGGGAAGATGCATTTGATTTTGGCCCAATCCCATAGGAAGCCGGATTTCAAGTGACAAGGTGGGTCATGGAACCTAAGTGAGGAAAAATCACCTGGAGGGTCTCCACTGACAGGCCTCAGAGGCCGCAGAGGCTCTGTGTCAGCCCAGTGGAGACTTCATCCTTCCAGAAGGCTCTTAAACAGAGGAACACCCAATTAACTTTTTGCTCCCACCATGTTTGTTACTAAACAATAACCTTGGGTCAGGCATGGTGGCTCACACCTGTAATCCTAGCACTTTGGGAGGCCAAGGAGGGCAGATCACCTGAGGTCGGGAGTTCGAGACCAGCCTGACCAATATGGAGAAACCCCATCTCTATTAAAAATACAAAATTAGCCAGGCGTGGTGGCTCGTGCCTGTAATTCCAGCTACTCGGGAGGCTGAGGCAGGAGAATTGCTTGAACCTGGGAGATGGAGGTTGTGGTGAGCCATGATTGTGCCATTGCACTCCAGCCTGGGCAACAACAGTGACACTCTGTCTCAAAAAAAAAAAAAACAATAACCTTGGATTTTTACAGCAAGGTGAATTGGGACTTTATCAACTGGGCAAACTTGAGTTTGCCGGACACTGAGATTAAAACTTGAGCCAGACACTGAGATTAAAAGACTAGTTATTTTCACTCTGCTTGTTAAGGAAGCAGCTGTTTTTTTTTTTTTTTAATAAAGACCTGCGCTAAGTAATATAATATACATTGCAACCTAGAACACACACAAATATGACTGAAATACAATTTTCATAAATAATCTTTAATCCTTACTAAACTCAATGCATTGACACTTTCTGTTCTATTTTATTATGCTTTAAATGTTGGTCACGATCCAAACTGAAGTGTTCTACACCCCCTGTGAGGCCACAGTGTGCAGTGTGAGACGCGCTGGACTGGATAAAGCTTATGCTTCTCGGCACGTTCCCGTCTAGTACACAGCCCTCTTTGTCCTGTTCCTTTCCCCTGGAGCTGTCACAAAGCTGTCCTAATTGGTCAAGAAAAGGAGACACATCTCCTTTCTCCTCTACATTTTCTAAGTTCTGAAGGGCACCTGTCGATTGCTGCCCAAGCTCATCCTGCAGAGTGGGGGCTGTTCCAGGTCTAATGGAATGAAGCTTCTATTTTAAATAATCATGACAGGATAATATAGAGGTGTGCTACAGAAAAGGCCACCCCATCTCACATCTTGAGGCTCCTGGGTTCATATCTAAGTAAGGAGAGATTTCCCCATCAGATTCTGAATTCATTTCTCCTCCACTCAGGTTCAAATGAAACCCCAAACTTGACTTTAGGAGGTAAGGGGATTAGGGTGTAACAATGATATGCAGGGGACAAGGCCTTGGTCCTGCACAACTGCACCACCTGCACTGTCTCTGGAAAAGGTCACTAAGGGATGCCATCTGCATAGAACACTATACTAAGAGTATGTATGCTCCTTAAAGGTGTATACCCTGGTCTACCCTTGTGGAGTTAAACATATTTCAAACATTCAGAAACATACTCATCCTCACCCTCTTATGAGTACACAGGTCCCACTCCTGGAGTTATATCTCCAAATCAGAGGCTATGGTCCATCCATCAGCCCCAGACTCCATGAAGATTCTTCCTTTTGTCTCCCAGAGACAGCTGCTGCTCCATGCTTTGGTTCTCTTTTAGTCTTTTCAGAAGCAATGGTCTTTCTCCTTGGACACCCCCATTGACAGGCAGTCAAAACTGTTCTGACTTCATAGCTAAATCCCTTACAACTGATTTTCTTGACTCTAGGAAAGTCTAGCTTCTCTTGGTCTCCCCTTTCTGGCCTTGAGCCTTTTTGTTTCATTTTTGTTTTTTGAGACAGTGTCTCACTCTGTCGCCCAGACTGGAGTGCAGTGACTGCGATCTCAGCTCGCTGCAACCTCCACCTCTTGGATTCAAGCGATTCTCATGCCTCAGCCTCCCGAGTAGCTGGGATTACAGGTATGCACCACCACACCCAGCTAATTTTTGTATTTTTAGTAGAGACGGGGTTTCACCATGTTGGCCAAGCTGGTCTGGAACTCCTGACCTCAAGTGATCTGCCCGCCTCGGCCTCCCAAAGTGTTGGGATTACAGGCATGAGCCACCATGTCCCACCTCTAGTCTTGAGCCTTTTAATGAGCAAGACCAGCTCTTGTCTCCTCTGTATCTTTTTCCTGTCTTAAGTTAGTCTACAGGTTAGCCTGGGAGACAGAGTGAAACCCTGTCTCTAAAAATAATAATAATAAATAATTTAAAAATAAAAATAAAGATGTCATAAAGGAGCGAAACTGCCTTTGCAAAGTTATGACAGTAAGAGAATTCTGACATAGCTGATTCCATCTTGCTTCTGACCTCCAAGCTATCTTTGGTCATTCCTGGCTACATGTAGGCCAAGCTAACGTTGGGAGGAATTTAGTTTCTAGTTTTACCTTAAAACAAAGATGATAATAGCCCTTGCCAAAACTAAATTGCCTTTGTAAAACTAGTGAAAGGTCCAAGGTTAGGATTATGAGAGGGGCCTCAATTCTGATAAGATAGGCATAACTTCTACAATCCCTTACTGCTCAGGAGTCATGTGGCCAGAGGTCACAAGATTTCTGACTTCCCCAATTGCTCCTATAGATAACATCACTACTGTAGAACCTAAGATTGGTTTTTTGAAATATCTTTCAGACTAACCCCATTCAGACTCGTGACTCATGACTCAACTGATCCTGTGGCCCCACCCAGAGGCAGACTCAGTGCACAAGGACCATTTTTCACTCCCCTATGATTTCATCCTCAACCGACAGCAGCACCCATTCCCTAGCCCCTGACCACTGCTCACCAAATTGCCCATAAAAACCCTAACCTCCAAGCCTTCAGGGAAACCAATGTGAATGACAACTCTGATTCTCCCATGTGGGCTACGCTCATGTCAATTAAACTCTTTCTCTACTGCAATGCCGTTGTCTCAGTGGATTGATTTTGTCTGTGCAGTGGGCAGGAAGAACCCACCAGCCAATTACAGGAGAATGAAGGGCTACAGGCTGTGGTGACTTTGTCTCTCTGAAGGAGTTTGGAGGGCTGCAAAGAAGATGTGATTTCTGACCTGGATTTTTAAGAAGGAATGGGAATTTTCCAGGCAGAGGAGAGGGAGAAAGGTATAGAAGTGTTTGGAGAAAGGACAGAAGTTCTGTGTGTGGCCAACCTCACCAATTCACCTCACAAGTTGAAGAAGCCTTCTCTGAGCCTCCAAAAGCTGAAATGGCAACAACAAAATTAAAGACTCCAAGTCACCAAGAGGCATTCCAAGGGTTTGTGGTAAACTACAAAGTCTGTGAAGACAAGTAGGTTGCTGAGAAGGCAGATGATTCGTTTTGGGATGGAAGGGTCAGGAAAGGTTTCCCTGGAAGGAAGGAGGCACTGTACCTATGGCAGTGAGGAGGGCCAAGGACTTCTGGAGGAGGAGGGAGGCTGGCCCGGAGCTAGAGGTTGGGCTGGTAAGGATTATAGTCAGCGATGCTTTCTTGTGTTCACACCTTGACTGATAAGCTCAACTATAAGCTTCCTGAGAGCAGCACTCAGCTCTGGATTTCACCCTCCCCCCAGCATCCTCCAGCACACAGCTCTGCATCCCACAGGTCTAACCAAATACAAGTTTGTCAATGGAATAGTAAATATTTTTTGAATTGATGGAAGGGGGGGAAGGGATATATTTAAGAGAAAGAATTTTAAACATATCTTCTTGAACATGAAGGGTAGCAGAACATGCTACCCCAAAATATGCCTTTTTAGGATAAAGATTATTTTAAGCTGAAGGCAATTACACAGCAGCAGATACAAAAGAGCTCTCTGCCCTCCCCCTATTTACCTAAAAGCAGAACATAAACGTGTAAATGTGTCTCTCCTCCCCTCTGTACCAGGAAGGACAGAAGTGAATCACCAGAGATAACTCTAGACCCTTATCAGCCCAGAGAGGGCACCAGAGGAGTCTGTACAACCAACCTTCCCAACTAGCCCTTATCTTCCATTAGCTCCCCCACTATTTACCTTCCCACAACTTGCTGCCTTAGAAACGCAAAGTCCTTTTCCTTTGTCTTTGTTATTTCTCTAAAACTTTACTGTTATTTTAAGATGCTATATAAGCCAAGGTGTAACCATCCCTTTGAGTCACTCATGTCTGAGTGCCCCCATGTGTATTTGTGACGTGCATGTTAATAAACTTGTTTATGTTTCTCTTGCTAATCTGTCTTTTGTCAATCTAATTTACAGGACCCCAGCTGAGGAACCTAGGAGGATAAGGGGAAAAACATATATATTATATATTTTTGTATAATACATATTTTATATTATATCATATATATTTAAAAACATATAACATATTATACATTTATATAATATAGTTATATAAATATATATTATATATATAAATGTATAATATATTTTTTTTTTGAGGCGGAGTCTCGCTCTGTCACCCAGCTGGAGTCCAGTGGCACGATCTTGGCTCCCTGCAACCTCCGCTTCCCAGGTTCAAGCAATTCTCCTGCCTCAGCCTCCCAGGTAGCTGGGATTACAGGCGCGTGCCACTATGCCCTGCTAATTTTTTGTATTTTTAGTAGAAACGGGGTTTCACCGTGTTAGCCAAGATGGTCTTGATCTCCTGACTTCGCAATCCGCCCACCTTGGCCTCCCAAAGGAAAATATATGTATTTTTTTCCCTTCTTCTTTTTTTCTTTTTTTTAAGGAGTCTCACTCTGTCGCCCAGGCTGGAGTGCAGTGGTGCAATCTTGGCTCACTGCAAGCTCTGCCTCCTGGGTTCACGCCATTCTCCTGCCTCAGCCTCCCGAGTAGCTGGGACTACAGGCGTCCGCCACCACGCCCGGCTAATTTTTTGTATTTTAGTAGAGACGGGGTTTCACCGTGTTAGCCAGGATGGTCTCGGTCTCCTGACCTCGTAATCCGCCCGCCTCGACCTCCCAAAGTGCTGGGATTACAGGTGTGAGCCACCGCACCCAGCTGTGTTTTTGTCTTCTATAAACACAAAGAGCTCACTCTCTTGAACGACTGCTTCTTCCAGGGAAGGCTACAATCAAGAGCTGACAGTCTCAAAACAAGTCGAAACTTCCTGCTTGGGGTGCACAGGAAACCCCCAGACCCATCAACAACCATTCAGAAATGCACCATCCCATTATGATAGTTTTTTTCAATTCCTTTTTTCATTTCCAACTCTGGGACGGATATGCAGAGGACCAACAAAGTGTCATTCTTGAGAACAGAAAGCTGGGGGTAGGGGCAGAGAGGATACAGCAGAACTCTCCCTGGTGACTTCTCCTGGTAGCTAGCTGGTTGTAGCTGGAAGCAGCAATTATTTTGCCTTTGTTAGGAATCCAAGGTACGGAACACAGCTGCTGGGCCAAGGCCTGGCACAGATCCAGCCTGGCTAGGACAGCCTTGGGGAGCCCATCGGGCCTGTGAACACAGAGCAGGCCACTTGAAGAGAGCACTGGCCTCCTCTCCTCTCCCTACTCCAGAGGTAACTTTCTCTGCAGCCTTCCTGCCTCGGGGCAATGAGACTTGCTGTGAGCCACTCCAGGACCAGGCTTGGGCTGGGAGACCCTGGGGAAACAGCCACCATCACAGTTGCAGCAAGTAAGAGCATAAACCAGATCCAGGGTGCAAAATGCCCTGGGCTGGAATTCACATCCCAGTTCTGCTCTTGCAGCCTAAAAGAAGCAGAACCCTTATTTCTCAGAGTATCTGCATCCCACACAGAGCTTGCCCAGGTGCTCAGAGGCAGTGCAGTTCTTATGAGGATGGATTCTAGAGTTTAGAGCCCTGGATGGGAAGTCCCATCACACTCCACCCACTGAGACAGCAAGTGAGCTGGAGAGAATTCAGGCCTCTGAAGTCAGCAGTCACACAAATACTGAACCCCAGACCTACTCCCCATTCCCTTCCATCCCCAGAGGTAGTAAAGTGACTGGAACTCCTACTTTTTTCTCATTTATACACTATTACCTTTTACTTTGTGAAAGGCAAGCTGTCATCTGTCTGAGTCAGATCAGGGTGCCTGCAGCCTTTGCTTCTTACAACCTCACAATTCCAACCATGAATGTGACAATTAGGGCCCCTTTCTCTCTTCTCCCCACTTTCCTCCATGACCTCCATCTTTGCTCAAAGGTCATTATCTTCCAGGGAGGAAGATTCTTTTCTCTACTTTTCTATTACTTTTTTTTTTCTTTTTTGAAATGGGTCTCTTGCTCTGTCACCCAGGCTGGAGTGCAGTGGTGTGATCTCAGCTCACTGCAACCTCTGCCTCCTGAGTTCAAGAGATTCTCCTGCCATCGCTTCTCGGCCTTTTGGCTAAGATCAAGTGTAAGAGATTCTCCTGCCTCATCCTCCCAAGTAGCTCAGACTACAGCTACCCATCTGGCTAATTTTTGTATTTTTTTAGACAGGGTTTCACCAAGTAGGCCAAACCTGTCTCAAACTCCCGACCTCAAGTGATCCGTCTACCTTGGCCTCCCAAAGTGCTTGGATTACAGGCATGAGCCACCACGCCTGGCCTCCTATTACTTTCAAAATCATCTGCTGTCTTTATTCATGGATCCATTCACTCAGGTATGTTTCTGTGCATACTACGCATTCAACACTTGCTAACTTCTGTCTTTTCAATGGCTTGCATCTCCCTCTCATGGAAACAGCCTACCCATCAGATCCTGCTGAAAGCAGGCATCCTGTCCAAGGTTGGTTACCACTCTGTGCCTTGAGTTGCTGGGGATAGGCTCCAGCTACCTCCCACCCTGAAGTGGAATAAGCAGGTTGGGTAATAAATGAATACAAATTACAGTATTCATTGCAAGGAGTCAATGAGAGGTTCCGGGGAAGCTCCTTTCACTGGTTATTAATAGCCATGCAAGCTGGCCCCTTTAGGTACTAAAGACAGAAAGTGAAAATAACCCAGGGACAGAGCTCAGGGAAAGAAATGGAATGTGGGGTGCTAAGAAAGGAAGAACTTCCAGATCCTCCACCTCAGTGGTTCTCAAAGTGTGATTCCCAGACAGGAAGCATCGGCACCACCTGGAACTTGCTAGAAATGCTATTTTTGTCACTACCAGTCTAGGAGAAAGAGGAGGTGGAGTGGTTCCCAAATTAATGATGATGCTGATGATAATGGCTAATATTCATGCACCAGCCACTGTCCTAGGGACTTTATTAACACAGTTAATCATCACAACAACCCTATGAGGGGTTAAGCGCTATTCATATTCCTGGAATTTTACGAACTAGGAAACTGAGAAGCAAAGAGGTTAAGTAACTGGGCGTATTCACAGAGTAAATGACAGGACGACAGGACAACAGGTCAGGCTCTCCACGCACACGCCCCACACAGCACCAGCACGTACTCCCACACCTCACTCTTCACTCTAGCTTTGGTCTCCTTCACATCAGCCCCCTTCCCAGGGCACAGGCAAGCTAGGCCTGGTTCCCTGTTATGATGCACAGAGCACAGTGGCCCACAGCCTGCACTCTGGGCCAACTGCTTGGGTTTGAAGCTTGCTTCTCTCATGTAGTGAGCTTGGAGAAGTTACCCTCTCTGCCTATTCCATTGGCTGTAAAATGAGGATAATAGCTGTACCCACCTACCTCATAGGGTGGTTGTGAAGATTAGATAGGTTAATATGCATAAGTGTGCCTGATACACATCATGTGCCCAATAAATATTACCTTATTATCTTGAAGTCTTCTAATGTGTGGAGGGGGAAAAAGAAAAATATGGGAAAGAGAAGAGAGGGAAGAAAGAATTAGGAAACAACAGCCTGAGAATTCCGTAACAATTTCTCTGGTAAAAATTCACAAGGGTCCCTGTGCCGTTCTCGCCTCTGCTGGGGAAGCACATGCTCATGAAGCCTCTGTGTGTGCCTGAATGGGAATCTCCCCACTCTGGGTCTCGGGAACATGGTTGATGAAAGCAGATGGTGTTGACTCAGGCCCACCACCCTCTGACTCAGAACTGCCCGATGTAAGCAGAAATCTATGTCAAAGTACAGAGACTCAGGTGTCTTTGCTGCTGCAAAGAGGCAAATCAGGGCGAGACCTCCAAGATTTAGTGCCCTGCTTACACAGGTGCAAAGACAAAAAGAAAAACGGCCACTATTACATACAATGAAGGCTGTGTCTAAAGCCTTAAGAATGTCTAGCTACTTGCAGGAAATGCGAGACTATATTTTATTAAGATTACTGTTGCTGTTAGAGGTAGATAACACAGCAAAAATAACCATCACAGAATGCCAAGCTTACGGGGCAAGAAGGATCAGGCCAGAAGAAGGAAGCCAAAGGATGCGGAAATGTGGCACTGGCTTGATGAAGGAGGCAAATGCTTACTAGTGGAAAGGAGTCAATGCTTTGCCTCTTTCCTGTATCCCATACTGGCCTCCCTCACTTCCAAAGAAACCCAAACCAAACAAAACAATCCCAGCATCAGATCCAAGTAGGTAAAGCTCTGTCATCAGATGGGCCAACCAGAGAGTCAATCCGACATGACTTTCTCCGACATCCACTCAAAGCTCTTGGTAATCACACTTTTCCTCTAAGTATAATCGAGGAAATTTGTGCAGCTCCAAGATGCAGTTTTTGTGCTATTCTAGCTTGTGTTTCAGATCTGCACAGCTGTGAGAAACCACATAAAGGAGATGTAAGGGTTTACCTTTTTTCTGTCCTTGATGTATAACAATATATAGTGCAGTCTTTAAAATTGTGTTTTTAACCAAGTTTGTAATGAGAGAGAAATACAAAACATCAAAGCAACAGAAAAATCTAATTAACTTCTCATCCTGCCATGTAACAAATTATCTCTTTTTGGCTGTATTGTTGCTTGGGCTTTTTTTTAAAACAAGACTACAGTCAATATTTATAAAGTTGAGCTCAACTTTTTTTTTTTTTTTTTTTTTTTTTGGAACAGGGTCTCACTTTATTGCCCAGGCTGGAGTGCAGTGGCACGTTCTCGGCTCACTGCAACCTCTGCCTCCCGGGCTCAAGCAATTCTTGTGCCTCGGCCTCCCAAAGTGCTGGGATTACAGGTGTGTGACACCACGCCAAGCTAATTTTTTGTACTTTTTTTAGTAGAGATAGGGTTTCATCATGTTGCCCAGGCTGGTCTCGAACTCCTGAGCTCAGGCAATCTGCCCGCCTCAGCCTCCCAAAGTGCTGGGATTATAGGTGTGAGCCACCACGCCCAGCCTGAGCTCAACTATTTTTCATTTAGCATTATAGCAGGTCCTCAAAAAAGTGTCATTTTGATCAACATGGTTTTGTTATAATGTTGATGAGATTTTTGCAAATTGATTCCCAGCCGGGGCCACTGTCTGTGCGGTTTGCAAGTTCTCCCCATGTCTGTGTGGGTTTTCTTTGGGTACTCTGGTTTCCTCCCACATCCCAAAGACGTGTGTTGTACATTACGTTGATTGGCGTGTCCACACGGTCCAGATCTGAGCGACTGTGTGTGTGTGAGTGTGTGGGCCCTACGGTGGGATGGCATCCTGTCCAAGGTTGGGTACCACCCTGTGCTTTGAGTTGCTGGGGATAGGCTCTGGCTACCTCCCACCCTGAAGTGGAATAAGTGGGTTGGGTAATAAATGAATACAAATTACAGTAAAATAAAAATTTGTAAAGTAGAGAATAATCCTACAGATACACGACAATAAACGATGCAGTGCGAAAGCGTTCAAGGAGCCGCCACAGTCGTTACTGCTCGTTTTTCAACTGCATGGTGGAAGGGAGGGCTCCTGACAATTTTCTCATTGCAAACACTTATTCCTTGACTTACCCATCACATGACTGCTGTCACTCACTGATTCACCAAAGACTGGGTAAAAAATTATCTTACTTGTTTTTATTACTGAAATGCATGGATAGCTCACAGTTATTTCAATTTTTAATAGAAGTGTTTTGGGTCTTAATCTAGAAATGTGGTGGTGTTTTCTTGACTAGAAATACGTCGTAGGAATTTAGTTCTGTATTTATATCAATTAGCCCGTGGTTAAACTGGTTTCATTATCCATCGTTTCACTTAAAGTCACAGTTTCCAAGAACTTGTCAATGATGTTAAGTGAGGACTTACTGTATTTTCTATCAGCCTTTCTATTTGTTTTTATAACACACAAATGTATCATTCTTGGCCACACACAGTGGCTCAGGCCTGTAATTCCAGCACTTTAGGAGACCAAGATGGGCAGATCACTTGATCCCAGGAGTTCAAGACCAGCCTGGGCAACATAGCGAAACACCATCTCTACAAAAAGTATTAAAAAATTAGCAGGGTGTGGTGGCGTGTGCCTGTAGTCCCAGCTACTCTGGAGGCTGAGGTGGGATGATCACTTGACTCCAGGAGGCAGGAGTTGCAGTGAGACAAGATTGCGTCACTGCACTCCAGCCTGGGTGACAGAGAGAGACCCTGTCTCAAAAAAAAAAAAAAAATTATTAATAGTAAGATTATATTTCATTTTACAACATACTTTTGGGTTTTTTTTTTTTTTTTTTTTCTGAGACAGGGTCTTGCTCTGTTGCCCAGGCTGGAGTACAGTGATGCCCTCAGCTCACTGTAGCCTCGACCGTCTGGGCTCAAGAGATCTTCCCACCTCAACCTTCTGAGTAGCTAGAACTACAGATGCATGCCACCAAGCCCAGCTAATTTTTTAAAAAAATTTTGTAGACACAGGGTCTTGCCATGTTGCCCAGGCTAGCCTCGAACTCTTGGGCTCAAGTGATCCTCCCACCTCAGCCTTTCAAAGTGTTGGGATTACAGGTGTAAGCCACCATGCCAGACCATAGTTTGTTTTTAATTTTTTTAAATAATTTTTAGGGTTTTTTTTTTCTATTTTTCTTTCTTTGTTTCTCCAGGATGTAGTCTCAAACATATACTGGCTCAAAGGATATGATGTTCCATGGTTTATTACACTTCGCCATGTTGCTTTCCAGAAATATTGTACTAATTTATGTTTGTATGAGGGTATAACTTTATCAAAAGCCTTGCCAGACTTTGATTTTATAATTATAATTTGCCAGTTTAACGGCATTGCATGGTTTTGTGTTTTAACTTCTTATAATTACTAAGGAGGCTGAATCCTTTTCCAAGGATTTGTTTTCTAGTTGTGATGCCTCTTGTGTGAACAACATGTTCAGATTTTTTTGACTATTAATGCAGTAGAAATAGTATTGCCCTTGTGGATTTAATTCTATTCTCTAGTTATTCTGGATGTTAATTTTTTTTATTCGTTCTATTTATCACAATTTTCCCTCTAAGTCACTTTGACTAAAGAAAGTTTTGCTCAGTGGATGCAGCTCTCACTCAGGCAGATCATCAATTCAGCCAAGGTTCCTGCTGTGCCATTTTCTGGTGGCTGCACACTGTAATCCCCTCATAAATTTTCCTGAAGACAGCCTGATTTTTAAGTTCCCCAGCTCCCTAATGAACTGTATTCCCAATTTGTCAAATATACCCAGCAATTATTCAATGTTGTATAATGTGCTACTGGAAAAAAATCAGGGATACTATTTTCATGCTTGCCTTTCTAGCCATCTCTGATTTATATTGTGCCTTTCTGTTAAGGCAGAGTTTCATGTCGTGATCTGAAAGCATTTTACAACCACTAGGTCAAACTCTGAAAAGAGAAGAAACCAAAGTCAAATTGCTCTCATTGGCACAATGAGGTAGGAAGGCTGGGGGCAAAAAGGCCATGGATAAGATTAAACAAATCTAAACAAAACTTAAGTATTTGAAACACATTACAGATTGGACCTGAGGTCAATCTAATTAGCTAAAAAAAAATCCACTTTCTAGAACTATATCTACCTTTTGCACGCATCACCCAAACTGTAAAACAACAACAAAAAATAAGAGCTGTACAAAATACTTAATAAATATATTCTGTAAGCATCACATAAAATACTTGATAAAAAAAAGAACCAAAAGATTTCTACCTGAAAAAAAGTTATCATGGCTGGGCCTGGTGGCTCATGCCTGTAATCCCAGCACTTTGGGAGGCCTAGGCAGGCGGATCACGAGGTCAAGAGATGGAGACCGACCATCCTGGCCGACATGGTGAAACCCCGTCTCTATTAAAAATACAAAAATTAGCTGGGTGTGGTGGTGTGCATCTGTGGTCCCAGCTACTCGGGAGACAGAAGCAGGAAAATCACTTGAACCCGGGAGGCAGAGGTTGCAGTGAGCCGAGATCGTGCCACTGCACTCCAGCCTGGCAACAGAGTGAGACTCCGTCTAAAAAAAAAAAAAAAAAAAGTTATCACTGTCTGTTTCATGGCTTTTGATTATTTATTTTTTTGCCTATAAGAAAGATCCCCAGCTGGGGTAGAACACATCTCAGCACACTTCCTCTCTTTCTCAATTCTTTCTTACTCGCCAGCTTAGACTATAAAGCCACTCACCCAGTCCTTCCACACTTCCATACCTACTCTTCACTCCCTCACCTTAGCCAACTCCTGGCCACAACTATGGTCTCTGGAGAGGATCCTGGTAGACCGTAGAGAAGCTACACCCAACAGCTACATATCCAACTGGTGACAGGGAACATTTCTCCACTGTAGTAGATACAACTACATAGCAGTTCTAAGTTATAGATGCCAAATGGCTCCTATTATTATCACAGTTGGCACTTCTTGAGTACTTAGGATATGCCGTGACCCTAAAAAGCACTGTCTATGTCTTATCTCATTTAATCTTCACCAACCCCATTTTACAGATGAGGCAAAACGGAGTTTAGAAATTTGGCCAAGATCACCCAGCTAGTAATAACAGAGGTGAGGACTGACACTACAACATATGGCCTTTCAGAGGATGGGCAAATGGTTTGATGATTTGTAGAAAATTGTAATTTTTTCCACAAGTGTGCTATTTTTAAATATAATCACTAAAAAATAATAATCTTACCCCTACTAGTTGCGGGTTGACTTACTTTGGGACCAAGTGCAAAAAGCCTTAATCTGCGATTTCCCAGACAAATAGCACTAAGTACCTGTTTTTGTCCTTGCTGATTCTTCTACATGCAAATCATTTCCCTCTCAACACTGGTAAGACATTTGTAGTCACGCCAGGGGAAGGCAGTGGGGATGTGAAAGGTGGAGGTCCTGGCCTGGACGTTGAGAAGGCTCTATTTTAGCTCCATTTCCACCACAAACTCAACTCTCGGGGATCGTAGGTTCCTCACGAGCAAATGGAAACCAGTGGATGATACGGTTTCTAACATCCCCTCCAGCTTTAAATTTCCAGCAATTTATGAAGCCTGGTAATGCCCACGTACTGGTGCCAGCGGTGTGGGTGCAGCACCCCCTGCCGGTGGCCTCCCCGCACTGCCCTGAAGGGAGGTCGTGGCTGGTAGAGCCGCACTCCGCCTGCTGATCATGTGCGGGGGTGGCCCAGGCCAGGACACAGGCATTCACGCACCCCAAACTCACCCCAACCCTGCTTTAAAGTATCTGTTGCCGTGTGTGCTGAAAGAAATGCACTAGGATTCAGATGGGCCAAGGCTTGGAAGAGGACAAGAGGATTACAGGGTAATTTAGTAAGTACCTAGAGTTAGACGCAGCTGGACAGGCTTCTGCTTAGCCATGTTGATTGTGAAAAGCCACAATGAAAACTTGATAATTTTTAGCACAGCATATTCTCTTAAAGAGAGGCATATATCTGTTCTCTGAAAGTAGAAAATAAATTCTTCCATGGACTTGATGTGTTTAAAATCTAAGGCGAGTGCAGGTCCCGACTCCTCTCCATCCCCACTGCTTGCTTATCTGCTTCAACAATCTGCAGCCTGAGCCTGCTCACCTGTGTCGGCTCAACACCAGCCCGGCCACTTCATGTCTCAGCAATCTGACCTGCCCTTCAAATATCACCAGCCTCCAATGCCATTCCTGCTGGGGGCATCTGATGGGAAGCACAGGTCCTTTCAACTTAAACTCGAGATAAACACACACAAAGCATCCACCCCCTAAGGACTTTAGCAATCATTTTTAAAATGAAAAACCTGAGCTATGAACGTAGAGCCCAAAGTAGAGCGGAGACATGGAGGAAATAATCAACTTGATTCCCTCTCTTCTGTCACTCAACTCTTCCAGAAACCTAGAACCTGAAGGCGAGGTTGTTTTGCCAGCAACCAGCACCTCGCCTTGCTGTTAATCACCTTCCCTAGGAGCACAAAAGTCAGAGGGGAGAAAGGATGGGAGTGCAAGGTTTGTCCGCGGGGGCAGGTGGACGGGCAGGATGTCAGGCTGGGTTTAGGCATTATGGAGCCAGTATCAGGCTAACATCTCATAGTGTGGCTTTAGCCAGGCCCCAAGGGGGAATCCAATCTATAGTGAAGTTCATTTTCACAATAAGCTTTGGAGAATGTCATTCACCCAACTCAGACAGACATATTGACTTACTGATAACTTCATTAATGAAATTTCACACCTGCCTGGCCTGGAACCCTATTCTCTAAACCAAGGACTCCCAGTTCCCAATCTGTGATCTATCCCCTGGAGTGCTTTTCCAAGGTCAGCCACAGTTGGCTCTACTTTCTCTCCTCCCTCCTCTCAACTTCTGAATCTTTCCTCTTCCTTTTACCCTTCCAAATGTAAGCAAAATGTCAACCAATGTAGAGATAACTTTTAACTCTTCCCCTAATCCTTTACCCCAAATCTGCTCAGAAAAAGTCTAGAACCAGAACTGACAGAGGCAGAATTCTGTGTTGGAAACTATAGGGGAGGGTGAAAGACTAAGACTAAGGTGGATTCTCTTTTCCCAATTCTTTTTTTTTTTTTTCTTTTGAGACAGAGTCTCGTTCTGTCACCCAGGCTGGAGTGCAGTGGTGCAATCACAGCTCACTGCAGCCTCTGCCTTCAGGCCCCAGGCCAAAGTGATCCTCCCACCTCAGCCTCCCAAGTAGCTGGGACTACAGGCGTGTGCCAGCTAATTTTTTTTTTTTTTCGTAGAGACAGAGTTTTGCCATGTTGCCTAGGCTGGTCTCAAGCTCCTGGGCCCAAGCAATCTGCCCGCCTCAGCTCCCAAAGTGCTGGGATTACAGGCATGAACCACTGCGCCCAGCCTCTTTTCCCACTTCTTATATCTAGGCTGGTCTTGTGGTTTTGTTTGGCCAATAGAATGTATGAAAGTGATGCTGTGTGACTTTGAGAGCCTGGGCCTTGAGAGGTCTTGGAGCTTGCACTTTGGTCCCTTGAAACGCTACCATGCTTGTTCTGAAAGGAAACCACTGTCGCCTACCAGGGAATGAGAAGCCGTGAGAAAGAAAACCAAGGCGCCCAACCAACAGTCAGTGCCAACCACCAGCTGTGTGAGTGACGGCAGCTGCACAAGCCAGCCCAGGTGAGACCAGCAGAGGAACTGACCAGCCAGCAAAGAATCATGAGAAATAGTCTATCAATGTTGTTTTAAACCACTCCGTTTCTGGCTGGTAGGCAGCAATAGAGAACTAAAACACACACTTTGCCTTTGTCTCTATTGTTTATGGAATGAGATCTTAGAATAGGGCTTTTTCTGCCTCCATTTTAATTGAGGCACCAATATGATAGATATCAGATACCTACATGACTGTGAAACAGACCCCCTTACACAGAATTCACAAAGGAAATTATTGAGACCTGGCTCCGTCACTCTTGGATGCCTCCTCCAGATCAAGGATATGAAAAGGGGTCAGAGTGGGTTGGGGGGGGGGAGTGGGCAGATAGGTGAAGAGCTTTTGTTGGGAGAGCTGTTAATGAGCTGTAGTGTCCCCCTTAAAATCCCCCAAAGAAAGATGGGCACGCCTGTAGTCCCAGCTACTCGGGAGGCTGAGGCAAGAGAATGGCGTGAACCCGGGAGGCGGAGCTTGCAGTGAGCCAAGATCACACCACTGCACTCCAGGCTGGATGACAGAGTGAGAGTCCGTCTCAAAAAAAAAAAAAAAGAAAGATGGGTGAGAGTTGTATCTTCTTCATTCCAAGCCCAGTCAGGCAGCTTGTGTGGACCACTTGGAGAGCTTTAAAGTAGTTTCACTACAGCTGGAACCAGCAGACATTCAGGTCCCAGAGGCATGCCTGTGACACCCAGAGTGGGCCATGACAGCAGGATAGAGGGGCATGCAGGAGCTAGTCTGCCTTTCTGGGTTTTCCTGAGTGTACCCTGGGGACCAAACGTGGCCACTCAGAACAGAGAGCTGGTGTGAGGTCAGACTGGGTCCTGTCTCACAGGGCCACCTACTGGAGAGGCAGAGAGACCTCAGCAGCAAGAAACTAGAGGTGGGCACAGGATTGCTGGGGTCTTAGAATAAATCCCCAGATAACACCTGAAATAAAGATGCATCTTTCTGGCCGGGCATGGTGCCTCACACCTGTAATCCCAGCACTTTGGGAGGCCGAGGTGGGTGGATCACTTGAGGCCAGGAGTTTGAGACCAGCCTGGCCAACATGGCAAAACCGCGTCTCTACTAAAAATACAAAAATTAGCTAGGCGTGGTGGCTCACGCCTGTAATCCCAGCTATTGAGGTGGCTGAGGCATGAGAATCGCTTGAACCTGAGAAGTGGAGGTTGCCGTGAGCTGAGATTGTGCCTCTGCACTCCAGTGACACTCTGTCTCCAAAAAAAAAAAAAAAAAATGCATCTTTATATGTCCAGACAATTACAGGAGAGAGCTCACCAATGATGGGGGTCTCTGAAGAGCCCACCACAATGTCCAACATGTCAAAACTGGCCGGGCTCAGGGAGTGGAAAGCCAACCTTTCCAATTCCCTTATCCCTAACTCCCTACCTACCCACCCAGTCCTGGGGATTCAGAAACTAGCTAGCACACTGAGAATGTGTAAGGAGAGAAAGACGCGTAGACAGACAGAAGCTACAGAGAGGCTCCCACCTAGCCCCCAGCCCTTCCCACTGAGACTCCCAGTCGGATCCAGGCCTGAGATGAGAAAGGGGATGATAAACATTAAATCAAGCTCAAAGGTTGGATTATCAGCTTGGGCTGGTCATTCTAATTTCTGAATTGAGACTAAGCTTATAACTTAAAATGACAGGAAGATAGTCTATTTCCTAAAAATGAGTTGAGCCAGGCTCAGTGGCTCACACCTGCAATCCCAACACTTTGGGAGGCCGAGGTGGGAGGACTGCTTGAAGTCAGGAGTTCAAGACCAGCCTGGGCAACACAGTGAGACGCCCGTATCTACAAAAAATAAAAAATAAAAATTAGTGGGGTATAGTGGCTCATACCTGTAGTCCCAGCTATTCAGGGGGGTGAGGCAGGAAGATCTCTCGAGCCCAGGAGGTCAAGACTGCAGTGAGCTGTGATTATGCCACTGCACTCCAGCCTATTAAAGTATAAAAGGGCAACAGGAAAAAAGTTTTATTCATATATATGTATATATTTTGAATTTTTTTTAGATATGTCTCAATCTGTCACCCAGGCTGGAGCGCAGTGGTGCAATCATGGGCTCACTGCAACTTCTACCTCCCAGGCTCGAGCGACCCTCCCACCTCAGCCTCCCAAGTAGCTAGGACTACAGGCACGTGCCACCATGCCTGGCTAATTTTTTAATTTTTATGTAGAGATAGGGTCTCACTATGTTGCCCAGGCTGGTCTTGAACTCCTAGCCTCAAGCAATCCCCCCTGCCTTGGTCTCCCAAAGTGCTGAGATTACAGGCATGACCACACCCGGCCACTAACTTCCTTGTTGTTGTTGTCATTGTTGAGACAAGGTCTTGGCTCTATAACCCAAGCTGGGTTGCAGTGGCACAATCTCAGCTCACTGCAACCCTCCCAGGATCAAGCCATCTTCCTACTTCAGCCTCCTGAGTAGCTGGGAATACAGGCACGTGCCACCACATCTGGCTAATTTTTCTATTTTTAGTAGAGACTGGGTCTCTCCATGTTGCCCAGGCTGGTCTCAAAGTTCTAAACTCAACTGCTCCGCCTGCCTCAGCCTCCCAAATTGCTGGGATTACAGGTGTGAGCCATGGCACCTGGCTGAAAAAAGTTATATCTTGATTACATCAATAATTGTGTTTGTTGACCATGATAGTTACATTTATTTTGTCTGTTTACAATTTCTCCCAAATATGTTTTAAAAGACAAAACAAAATGTTTTGATTACGCAGTCTCTTCCCCAGATGGTTACCCGTATTTATTTTTACTTACATTATCTTCCCACTCATACAAACTAGGAGGGTTTAATAACTTCTCCAATCACCTGATTACATTTACTCAGGTACAAAAAGTCCCTAACTGCTCATCATTTAGGACACAGCAGTTACTATGGCCTTAAAGTTGGAAATAGGTTTCCCCAGGCACTTAAGGCCTTGGCAAGCTGTATCCCCATGACCGTGGGAAGAGGTCAGTACAGGTACCTGTTGGCTTAAAGCCAGTCTCACTTGTCTGGAATGCCCAACTTCATTCTGGCTGCCTGCCTAAGGGCTTTCAAAGACTGAAATCGGTAGGTGAGTTTTCAGACTTCATGCCGGGAAGTTGAAATCTAATAGAGAAGATGGGTTGGCAGAACTTATGTCTGAACTTCCAGCAAGTAAATTTTTATAAATAAAAGATGTAATCAATTATTTAGCATAAATAACATGCTTGAAGAATTTAGGTATTACTTGCTAGTTCTCGAGAAGTTAATGCATAATCATAGAGATGCATAATGCATGAAGACATGGCCCCACTAGATACCATCTTAGGAGAGAGACTGGCTGGAGTGAGAGGGAAAGGGATTGCATTTCAATCAATTATTTGGAGGTGATGTGTTGCATTTATTCATGCAGTATAATAAAGCTGAGGTGGGAAAGTAACATCAATTTTCTTTTCTGTAGAAAGATATGTGAGTAAATGAGGACAGGGAGAAAAAACAGGGGTATTGAGCCCTATTTCTGGCTATGGAAAAAATGCTAAGTGCTGTAGTCATTTAAATCATGCTCCCGCAGTCAGTCCTCAGGGCTAGGATTCACCACCCCAGGAAGAAATCTTGCAAGCTATCCTACAAAAGATGTCACAGGTGGACCTTGACAAAAATCTTCAAGGTCCTCACAGTCCTCAGCCTCACTGGCACTGATGTCTGATCCAGTGACTCCATTTCTCAAGAACCCATTTCTTGGGGGCAGATTCACATTATCTGGCCTCACAGCCTAAACCAGAGAGATGGTTTTCTAATTCACGGGGAGACTCAAAAGTCCACGTAACCAATGCATTATTTCCCTGCAGGCAGACCTCAGTGGGAGGCCAAATCCTAAGCACTGACTTGCTGGGTGAGCATGGCTCAGAACAAGGAGAGACATGAATGGAATGTTTCAGGCACCAGGCAAAGGCAGGCTGATGTGTCCATCTCACAACACAGAGGGTCTAACCCAATGTTTGTTTGTTTTTTCCCAACTTTAAGTTCAGGGGTACATGTGCAGGATGTGCAGGTTTGTTACATAGTTAAAATGTGTGCCATGGTGGTTTGCTGCACAGATCATCACCTAAGTATTAAGACCAGCACCCATTAGCTATTCTTCCCAATCCTCTCCCTCCTCCCACCCCTGCCCAATGATTTTTAAACTTTGTGTTGGTACCCATTATAAAGTGGTGAGATCATTTCATGAATCACACCCAGATACCATTTTTAAAATTAAAAGTATAGAGTATGGACTAGAATAGAAAGTATCAGATAATACTGCATATCACTGAGGTAGGTAAGAGGCAGTACAGAGTAGTGGTTAAGAGGCTAGACACTAAATGCGGGCTAAGTACAGTCAAATTCTCACTTTGCCAAATACTGGCCATATCACCTTGGGCAAGTTATTGAATCTCTCTATGCTTCAGTTTTTTTGTTCGCAAAATGGCAAAAAGTATAGTACCTGTCTCCTAGGGTTGTTCTAAAAATTAAATGACTTAATATCTATAAAAGGCATAGAGCAGTGCCTGGCTCACAATAAGTGCTATATGAGTTTTCATTTTTCTTAAAAATTGCTTTACGAAACAGTTACCCACAGTCCAAAATACCAGAACTGAGATCCTATGACAACTGGAGTCACACATGCTGAGCAGTACAGGACAGAAAGTGGGGGACTGAATCATTTCCATTGTCACTGAATTCGAAAATTATGGAAGCAATACCAGATTGCAGGAAAATATTCAAAAGGACATCCCAGATGACCAGGCTAGAGCTCTCTTAGGCTGAGGAGTGGTTTTCAGCCAATTAAGAGGAAAAGTGTTTTTGATGAGATGAGACTCCATAAATGTGTCTTTCCTGGAGAGAATTCTCATTGTCTGATGTACACTTTGCCCTTTTTTCTCTCTTTGGCTTTCATCTGAGATCATGATGACACATTTTTACCCTCTAGTTAAACCTGAATTTTCTCTCTTCAGATCAGTCAGGTTCTTAATTTCTTGAAGCATATCAGCTGTACCAATTGATTACTGCATTCCATACCACAAGCCCTTCCTTCATATGTTTTTCTCTATTCCACAGAAGTCTGGACAAACAAAAGGTGACTGACAAGGCAAAGGCAAGAGACCAAAGGTTTTGAAGACATTTGAAGAAGGTATGATAGAGTAAATGGAAAGAGTCAATATCCAAGCAGAAGTAACATTGATACGGGAAAGAACAAGGGAGGTGCTGAGAACAGTGGGGTCCCTGGCAAGGCCTCCACCCTCGGTCCTGTGCCCACAAACCCAAGTGAGAACAGGCACTCCTGCTTTTACACTCAAATGCTGGCATTTTCCAAGACCACTCTGGCCTGCCACACCCCCAATCCTGTGCCCATATAAACCCGAGACCTTAAGCGGACACAGACACAAGAGGCTGGGTGTCAAGAGGAGCAGAGGAACACACCGACAGACACCAACAGACCAACAACGGTGGAATGACGCAGGCGCCAAGGGGAGTTCGACCGGGGGAAGTCAGAGAAGAGCCTGGCTGCTAGGCAGCCCGACTCCAGGGAAGACCACCTTCCCACTCCATGCCCTGCTTCTGGCTCCCCATCCATCTCACTGTCCATCACTCCTGTCACACTCCCTGCGAGGGGGAAAAGGGAACTCTCCCCATTTCAATATTACTATCAATATGTATATTGAGCATCTACTATGTACCAGGCACTGTGCTAAGCACTTTATAACCATACTTTCTACAATAACTCTGAAGGATAGATGATATTCTTTACAAATGTAAATGAGGGAACTGGCACTTGGGAAGGTTAAAGCCTGCCTGAGTCTCACAGCTAATAAATGGTAGAGCCAACGCTCAGACTTAGACTCCCTGGCTCCAAAGCTCATCCCTTTCTCTTACCCACTGCTACAAAGGTTTTAGAATAAGACCCATTGAATCTAAATTCCAGCTCTACCACATATTAACTACTTAACTTCTCCAAACCTCACTTACGTTCCTCCTATATAAAATGGGAGAGATAACAGTAGCTTCCTCACAGGATTTTGTGAAAATTAAATGAGATGTTTATTAAGGTATTTAAAATTGTGGCTGGCACATAGTGATCAAATAGATACCAGCTGTCATTTTTGTTATGCCAGCCCTTGCAAGGCTTCCTATAGTTGCAAACATTATGGATTACAATCAGCAGACCAGGCAGCCATCAATACGCCATTGGCCAACTGTCTTTGCACCTCTCTTTCTATAAAAGGATTTCCCATGGTACTTCATTCCTGCCACTGGCACTAGGAGAAAACAAGAACCATAGGGGGCAAAAGCTTGGAATAGCAGGGTTAAAACAAGGAAACCAGCAGCCACAGAAAGGCTGCAATTCAGACCTATGGAACAGGAAGAGAGAGAGGAAGAGCTGATCTTTGAGACCACAGTTGAGCTATTCTCAAAAAGGACAAATTCAATCAATTGTGGAAGGCAGGAAGACTACTGCTGAGGAAAAAATGAATTACTTGGGGATTTAAGTGAAAGCTTTTGTTCATGTTGCTGTATGAAGCAGTAGTCCCACAGAAGAGCAGAGGACTTAGGGCTGGGAGGAATTTAATCAGTTCCTTGAGCCCATTTTAACCTAAAAGAGAATGAATTAATTTCAAGTCTTAAATGGGAACTAGAATCTAGACAGTCAAAGCAGGGAAAGGAAAACGATGAAAAGGGCCCATCCATTGTCCAGAAACAAGAGGGAAACACTTGCCCCTGGGAGAATTGATAGGCTTAGGCCTAAGCGTGCCTTGACTTTGAGCAAGCACAGGGCATGGGGGAGAGAAGGGGGAGGGGACACTCAAAAGAACCTTCATTATTTATACCCAGTGTTTCTTTGGACCAGCTGGATGAGGACGTCACATTCAGCTGTGTCTATTTCTACTTAGCCAAGCCAAGCATGCTAGGAATTTAAATTAAGTTTAAATAATCAATGGGCAATGGTGTTTAGTCTTAACACCTGCCCAGCTGAGACTTAACACATCTGCTGCAATCCCTGAGGCACAAGGGCAAAAAAGTTGCAAAGCATCTTTATTACTCCAGAAAAGTGGAATTAAAGAGTACGTTCTTAAGTCTGCAGATGGTTACCCACTATGGACGGTCCTAACCAACCCTGAGGCCCAAGAAACGGTACAAGTGAGTTTACACAGGTTAGGGGAAGAAGAAAACAAAATGGGGAGAAACAAATAATGCAATTTGCTACATTTATCAGTAGACTGCAGAACTGGTCCAGTTTAGTGGGGCATCCAGTCATGTACTCTGAACTTCAGTGGAAAAGGCCAGAGGAAGGAGACAGCAGTGGCTCTATCTTCGTCACCACCATCACCAATAAGTATTCTTCACTACAGTGCATGAGTCACTGAATGACACCATTTTCAAGCAGCTTACAGTCTACTGTGGGGGAGGAAAAGATCACCTCCACCTCCCCTGAGCTCTTATGGGGGCAATTCGGGTAGGTCTGAGAATCAGCCTGACACAGGGCAGGTTAACGAGAAAAGCATACAAGTTTTTATTAGTTTTACTTGTACATAAGGCTCTTCACAAGACAGCCAAGTCCAAAGAAGTGGCCAAGGCAAGCTGGTTTTATACTTCTGAGACAAAGAATGATAAATTTGTGAAGAAATGACAAGGTGCTCTGGATAGAGATAGTAAACTCTAGGGAGTCAATAGGAGATATATGGAGGGTGTAAAGCTAGTGGAATATAGGGGTTACTTCAGAAAGTCTATTTATTCAGGCCTGTTGCAACACCAAATCCCAGTACCGGGTGATAAGGAATAGTCTCTCACCCTGGTAGGGAAAAGGCACCCCTTCCAAAAGAATCTTTATGGCTTGCTACAGGCAGGAAAATACAGGCCAGCTAGCCTTTTCTTAAAACTACAATTTCTCCAATGTTTTTAGATCAAAATAATGAATATACCAATTTGGGATATTTTGGGATGGCACATCCTTCACTCCTTTACTATTTAAGAAAGTAAAACATTTACATAAATAGAAAAGTAAATAACAACACAAGTTGGGCCAAATGGGCAATGTTTCCTTCTTAGAAACAGCTCAGTGTCTTCATATTATAAAAACACACATCCCACTTGGTGGACAGAAACCGTATCGTGATACTAGACTCAGAGAAATAGTCTCAAATACCAACATACTCTATACAACTTCACTCTAAATCATCCAATTATTTCACAGATTCATGTTGAAGGACAGCTATGTGATACTAACACATTAGAAATCATTGCTTTAGAAGTCATTAAAGAACTACATGCTGTTTAAAGCTGTCAACTTTAGTCTCATGCTGATTTGGGAGTTATTTAACTGAAATGACTTTAGGCTTTATATCCGAAGCGCATTTTATA
Source organism: Hylobates moloch (assembly GCF_009828535.3). NCBI lineage: Eukaryota > Metazoa > Chordata > Mammalia > Primates > Hylobatidae > Hylobates > Hylobates moloch. The sequence goes on along the minus strand of NW_026652277.1, from coordinate 49,836,856 downwards.
TGTATTTCAGAGGCAATGTTAAGTATAGTGGCTAAGAGTAGGAACTCTGGAATCAGACTTCATGGGTTCAAATCCCAGCTCTACATTTATTAGCTGTATAACTGTAGCAAGTTACTTCCCTGTGCCTTGATTTCCTTATCTGGAAAAGTGGGAATATTAAGAGGATTTACTGTCAACAATTGTAGTGGGGATTACACAAAATAGTCCATAAAGTACACAACTCAATTGATCGCACACAGTCTGCCCACAAAAATATTTGCTTTTCATTAATATTATCAAGTAAGGTGGCTGAGAGCCAGAGTTGGCATGGGATGGCCACTGGGAGGGCTGGGGCACTTACAGACATGGTCTTCCACATTGATAACTTTGAGATCCATCTCCCCATCCTCTGTGTTTAAAGTAGCTGAGTCGACAGACTGAGGACAAGGAGGAGCTACCTACGCCCTGCAGGAGTAACACAGGACCAAACACTATCTCCAAAACGTCTGTGTAACAATTACTTCTTCACACATGCAAGACTTGGGAAAGGGAATAAAAAGACACTCAAAATTAGAAGCAAATAAGCACACTTTGTAAAGATTAAGAATGTAATGGTGACAATGACTGCAAGTGTTCACCCAGGCTAATAAAATTACTTCCGGAAAAAATGTTCTTAAAGATCCAGGGAAGTCATGGAGAGTCTTTTGAGTCCTTGAGAATATGGCTTTACTTTTGCCAGCCACAAGAGAGCTGCTTGTAGCGAAAAAAAAGTTGTGAAATCAAAAGGCAGTTCATTATGTCTGTTTAAAAGAAAACACTGCAGGACAAGAGGAAGCTCTGACGAAATGGTCTGCTAAGTGGACAGGTAGGGAGGGCTCAGAAGTCCATTTTACATGTAGTGAATCTCATGTTTAAGGCCAAAGTGAAGTTGTTTGCCAAGGGCTCTCTAGCACAGAGTTCCTCTAAACCTTGGGCAGCAAACGCCAAAGAACTTGTCTTTCCCAGAGGTCCCTGACTAGTGAAACATTCAGCAAGTCAGCCCACGCTAGGCTGGTTTCTTGGTTATATGCTCTTAGAACTGTGTTCCCTGCTCTCACAGCACTTACATATTAACCTCTGTGACTATGTCTTCCTCCCTAGTCTTCAAATTTCATGAGAACAAGGTCTGTTTTTGTTTTCCATGGTATCTCCAGGGCTTCACAAAGAGCTGTGTAAACCCATCATAAAGCATACAATAAGCCCATAACAAATATCAGTGGAATAAATAAATGAGCAAAATCAACAAATGTGTGACACAGAACAGGAGTTTTTCATTTAACTTGTATTTTAGAGATAGAGTCTCACTCTATCGCTCAGGCTGGAGTGCACTGGCGTGATCATAGCTCACTGCAGCCTCTAACTCCTGGCCTCAAGCAATCCTCCCACATCAGCCTCCTTAGTAGCTGGGACTACAGGCATGCACCACCACACCCGGCTAAGAGAAGAGGAGTTTGAGGACTAACTACTTGCATTCAACATTTCATGGGGACATTTACATTGGGCCTGCGAATTGATATTGCTTAAAATATGTTCTTTATGTTTCACTAAATCTTTAAATCTCTTAGGACTGAGAAAAGCCAAACCCTATGTACATCAGTCAGGGAGGTAAGGTCCCTATATATGCTGTTTTCAAGTTACAAATGTCTGTTTCAGAGCACAAGGATTAATAACTTTAAAATCTTTTGAATCTTTTACTTTTATTTTATTTTATTTAGTTAGTTATTTATTTTTTTGAGACGGAGTCTTGCTCTGTCACCAGGCTGGAGTGCACTGGCACAATCTCGGCTCACTGCAACCTTTGATTCCCTGGTTCAAGCAATTCTCCTGCCTCAGCCTCCTGAGTAGCTGGGATTACAGGCACGCGCCACCATGCCAAGCTAATTTTTGTATTTTTAGAAGAGATGGAGTTTCACCATGTTGGCCAAGCTGGTCTTGATCTCCTGACCTCGTGATCTGCCAGTTTCAGCCTCCCAAAGTGCTGGGATTACAGGCGTGAGCCACCACGCCCAGCCTCTTTTCTCTAGATTGGAAAATATCTTTGTTAAAAAAACATTCCTCTTCTTTAGACTACAAATTGGAAGAATTTCTAAAAATAGAAGAGTGACAAAATCCTGGATTGTGGATTTTAGCAAGAAATACTGCCCTGTTAAAGACCTGCTTTAAAGCAAAAGAAATCCCCATAAGTCTGTGGGCAGGAGAATCACCACCACCAGGCCTGAAGTATTTAACTTTAGTTAAATATAATTTTAAACCAGGAGAATCTGGTCATGTATGGGAATTTGTAGTTCTATAAGGATTAGGGAAAGCAGAAGGCAGAATACAAGCAGTATCTCTCAAGGTTGATCTTGAATTTTAAAAATTATATATACATATATATATATATATATATATATATATATATATATGCAAAATCAGGCAAGATCTTGACACTCCAAAATGGTGTCTGTGGCTCTTAGCGAGGTGGAAGTGCGGGGACGTGGGAATAGCTGGGAAGAAGAGTCTTTTAAAAGCAGCCAGCTGAAATGTTCTGGCCAATAAAGGCATCATTTTACTTCTTCTGCTAGGTTAGGACGATTTGAAGGCCTGCATAAACCAAAAGCTGTCACTATAATTCAAGGATAATTGGAGCAAACGGCTGCTTAGCACCAGAAAGAGATGGGGCTGAGGAGATGGAATCTTCCAGCCTTTGGGTTGTTCCAGGGAGCATGATCTTCACCTTAAATCCCAGCTGAATAAAATCTGCCCCTTTTCCTGTCCCCTCACCAAAACTGGACCTGGAGAAGCCTATGTATTTGTTTGCATGGAATCCTCACCCTGTGAGCACACACACATCCACTCAGTTCTTTCACGCTGTCTCTCTTCCCCACTCTTCACACACACAGCTACATCTGTTTCCCTTTTTCTCCCTAAATAAACCTACTCCAGTGTTGAAAATAGACACAAATTGAACCCTACCCACCAAATACTGCATCACATTTTCCCAAAAATGACATGACTTTACCCCAGTGATAAAAGGGAGGTCCTCCTTGCTACAATTAAAATATATCTTTTACTTAATTCCCTGCCCTCTCCTCACCAAGAAAACTCAGTAAGGAACTGCAGGGACCTTAAAGACCAGCCAGGCTTTGGCCGTGCAGAGTGTGTTCTGGGGACCCGCACCATCAGCTTTGCCCAGGAGCACATGGGAAGAGAAGAATCCCCAGCCCCACTGAAAACCACAGGACTGGAGTCTGCCTTTTAGCAAGATCCTCTGTGATTCCTGTGCACATTCCAGTTTCAGAGACATGTGTCTAGGGAGCATGTCTCATCTACTTCATGTGAGAGTTACCTGGGGAGCTTTTACAGCCACCCAAGCCTCACCTGAGACCAAATTAATCCATATTCTCTAGATGTCTACGTGTGTTAAAAGCTCCCTGGGGTGGGGGTGGGGGGTTCTGTGTATGGCCAGAGTTGAGTGGCACTGCTCCTGTCCAACTGGCCCATTGTGCAGACAGCCTGAGTAGCCCAAGGTCATGACATAACAGTGGCAGGGCTGAATTTAAAGGCACAAAGCAGCATGCCCCAGGGTCCTTCATGCGGGTGGACTCTAACAGTGGTAGTGTCCATTTCCCACATCTGCCAGGAGTGTGGCTCTTTGTGGGCTGAGTCACCTGTGGGGAAGGGTTTCAGGTTAGAATGTTCATAGGGGGTCACCCAAATCACTGTTTTTAAGCCCTTCTCTACTTCCAAAGAAGTCATTTAATTTGGCCTGGAGGATAGCGTCAAAAAACTATGTAACCAATGATATTTCTGCTTGACCTGCCAAATGTGTATTAAACGCATCCCTATTTGCCTCCCCCCTCAGCCACCTTCCCCTTTTCCCCTGACTCCAGTTTATAGGAAAAGCAGCCAGCACATACCCCCCTGACAGAAGTCTGTGAAAATCCAACTGAGAGGGATTAAAAGGCAGACAGGGTGTATTTCATTTCCTTGAGGCCCTGGAAAAATGTCACATCCGAGGCTGAGCCAGTCCTGTTGAGAAAGCCTCGTTGCTGCCAGCTGGGAGGGTTCAAGGTTTGCCAAGCACTGAAGACACTGTTTATGAAAAGCTTTAAATGTCAAGTGCCCTGGCTCCTTAGGGTCCTCCCACAAGATAATGCAGTCTCTTGTCAAGCACAGACTCGCCCGAAAAATGAGGCCTGAGAAAGGGGCAAGGGTGAGGCATCTGTTCAAAGACAAGCTTCTCAGAGGCCCTGGCTTCTCATGTGGAGGAAAACTTATCTCCCCGTTTTGCAGGAGTTAAGAAGGGCAAAAGGGAATGACAGTGCAGGGAGAGAAGGCGGGAAATCAGAAGAGAAAGGAGAAGGGAGAGAAGAAAGTGAGAGAATGCAGGAGGAGAGAAATGTGCGGATATTAAAAATAAATTCAAAGGCCCTGCTTTTCACCTCCTGGGTTTTCATATCACAGAAAAGCAGCTAAATCTTCTGAGAAAGATCAAATGCAAGGACTAAGAATGGGAAAGCAGAGGGAGGGAGGAGGGGTCCTTTCATCAAAATATTGAGGAATCTCAGGGCGTGGTCACTTGGCTGCCACAGGTGGGGGGTCTGGGTGGTCCTAAGAGGGAGAGGGACTCCTTTTCCAGGCTCCCCCCAGGACCCACCCTCCCCTCACCAGCAGCCCACCCTCCTAACCCGACAGGGAGGAAACCTGCTCAGTGCTGCTATTTACAATTTCCATTCAGGCAATCTTCACATTTTGGAATGGCATTTGCCAAGGGAGACGATCTCAGCTCCTCTTCTATTTTCAGGTTCCCTCTTGCATAGCGGATGGCATCAGTACTAAGCTCCAAGAAGCAATTTAGAAGAGTAGTTGCTGGGAGGTGGGGGAACCCATGCCAATCTACAGACCTGCAGAGCCTGGGGATGAAGCTTTTATTTTTAACACTGGGATCTGTGAGGCTGACCTATATTTCACTTCTTATATCGACAGAAGTGACAAGCCTCGAAGGCCAGGGCACGGAGCTGAGCCTCAGGAGTCTGAGGCTTTGCACACTTCACTTACAGGAACAGAAGCAACAAGACACCAAGCCCCCACCATGGACAGAGACAGCGGCTAAAACAGAAGGTGCCAGAGTGCCTAGGCTAGGGGTGCAGGGTGCACCCAGGTAGAACAGATGGGAAGAACTTGATGTTAGTTTTACCTTTAGAACTTGGAAAGTCTATAGCCAGACCAAACTATGAAGCTAACAAGAAGATGGGGGGGTGAGGATGGGGGTGGAGGTGGGCACAAATTGAAGGCCCAGGAAAGGAGAAAATGGGTAGGAGAATGTCGAGAAAATTAGGAGAGATAAAAGAAAGGGGCCAGGCATGGTGGCTCATGCCTGTAATCCCAGCATTTCGGGAGGCCGAGGCGGGCAGATCACTTGAGGCCAGGAGTTTGAGACCAGCCTGGCCAACATGGCAAAACCCAGTCTCTACTAAAAATACAAAAATTAACCAGGCATGGTGGCAAATGCCTGTAATTCCAGCTACTTGGGAGGCTGAGGCGGGGGAATCATTTGAACCTGGGGGTCGGAGGTTGCAGTGAGCTGAGATCACACCACTGCACTCCAGCCTGGGCAACAGAGCAAGACTCTGTCTCAAAAAAACAGAAAAGAGAGAAAGGGGTGGTGTGGATGTGGGGAGAGGGAATGTTAAATTTGTATATTTCAGTAGTGGAACCTGTCCAACACATCGGAGTCCCTTGGTCAAACCGGCAGAAAAGAAGGCAGCATTAAACAATGCACTCAAAAAGAATGGCTTAACACCATCAGATAATGTATTTCAAAATATGTCTAGTCTCCACTATTATATTTCATATTTTATTTCTCCTACTCATTTCTCAAAACCAAACCCTCTAAATCATATTTGTCTGGCCAGCCTTATGATGACAAGTCTTCAAATGCATAATACCATGTTAAATTTAATTTTATGCCTGAAACACTAAAGGTTGGCACAGCTCCATTATTTTTTTGTCAAACCCTCACATTTTAATCTGCCATCCAGTCAGTGGACTGGAAACAGAGAAAAATCACTTCAGGTTATGAAAAGTTTTAGACCTTGCACCGCCATAATTTTTTTAAATCAAATTGTCATCTAAATGGAAAGCAGTATAGTGATTTAGTGTTGGTGTAGAGGCCCTGTGGCTCAGTGACAAGAGGCTCCAGGAGGAAGGGCACAGCCTGAGCTAGCTTCCTCCTCTGGGTGTCCACAGGCACCTCACACTAAGCAGGTGTAATATGTAAACCAGTATCTCTCTCCACTCCCTTCTAGAATCCTCAGTCAATGGCACCATCACCCACTTGGTCACCCAAGTAAAATTCCTGCTGGTGGCAGCAGTGGTAGGGATGGTGGGTCATTGAGACCTCCTCTCCTGCCCTCCTGGACCAGTCAGGACAGGCATGGCACAGTGATGATGAGAGCAGGCGCTGGAGTTGAGGCCTGAGCAACCTCCGCCTCCCAGGTTCAAATGATTCCCCTGCCTCAGCCTCCCAAGTAGCTGGAATTACAGGCATGTGCCACCATGCCTGGTTAATTTTTGTATTTTTAGTAGAGACTGGGTTTTGCCATGTTGGCCAGGCTGGTCTCAAACTCCTGGCCTCAAGTGATCTGCCCGCCTCGACCTCATCACATGGCTGTGAGTCCCAGTTGGTCCCTTGCTAGCCATGTACCCTTTGGCCAAGTCACTTAGCCTCTCTATGCCTCAACTTTCTATCTATAAAACCTCTTTAGGCCGAGCGAGGTGGCTCACCCCTGTAATCCCAGCAGTTTGGGAGGCTGAGGCAGGTGGATCACTTGAGGTCAGGAGTTCAAGACCAGCCTGGCCAACATGGTGAAACCCCATCTCTACTAAAAATACAAAATTAGCTGGGTGTGGTAGTGTGTGCCTGTAATCCCAGTTACTTGGGAAGCTGAGGCAGCATTAGCTAAGACCCACCTCCACCCCCATCCTCACCCCTCATCTTCTTGTTAGCTGCATAGTTTGGTCTGGCTATAGACTTTCCCAGTTCTAAAGGTAAAACTAACATCAGGTTCTTCCCATCTGTTCTACCTGAGTGCACCCTGCACCCCTAGCCTAGGCACTCTGGCACCTTCTGTTTTAGCTGCTGTCTCTGTCCATGGTGGGGGCTTGGTGTCTTGTTGCTTCTGTTCCTCTAAGTGAAGTGTTCAAAGCCTCAGACTCCTGAGGCTCAGCTCTGTGCCCTGGCCTTCGAGGCTTGTCACTTCGAGGCTTGTCACACCTCCTTTGCTCTAAAACTTTTCTCAGTCCTCCACTGCCTAAAGGATTGTCTAAACTCCCTGTGTTAACCTTCACAGTCCTGACAACCTGAGCCCCTACCCTCCCTTGCTGATTTGATTTTCCACCATCCATGCCTTGAACCCTTCTTCTCCTTTCCCCTGAGTAAGTCTGCTCCTTTCCCCTGAATGGCTACCCACACTCACTCCTGTCATTGCACTTCTTCTCCTTCCACTCTCCTTCTCACCCGTTTTATTTTGTCTTGAGGCAGAATCTCTCTCTGTCGCTGAGCTCAGGAAAGAAGGACTGACAGCCTCACTCCACTGACAGCACACGACACAAAGGGTCACTCATGCCTGGCTTCAGCTGTCACAGTGGCAGAGATGCTTCCCCCGCGAAACAACAAGCACATCCCCTTACAATCCTGAGGCGCACCCTGACTCAAGCCTCCACCCCAGTGCCCGGCTGACATCGGCAACTGCTGCGTGGGGCCCTGGTCACCCCTCATCAGCTCCTGGCCATCTCGGGTCAGAACGCATCACGGTTCCTTTCCTCTACAGCCCCGGCACTTCCCTCAACCTGTCTTTTGCGACTGAGCCTGATTGTGCCTTCTATATGAGTGAGTTCTTCACAAGCATGTGGCCTCCATGACAGCAGGGAATAGAGTCCATTCCGCTTGCTCCCGTGTTCCCGGCAGCCACAGTGGTAGCTGGCAGGGCGCAGGGCCTCAGCACTGCATATCTTGAAGGCTGGAGGAAGGCCGTCTTTTCCCCCACCAGGTGGGCAGTTCCCCAAGGGCAGGGAGCGCACCTCCTCTCTTTCTTCCTAGAGCTCCTGCCCCAGGCAGCTTCACAAGCGGCCCTCCATAACAACAAATGGAACCAACGGGAGGTTGGCAGTCAGATGTTCTGCTTCACCCTAAACCAACTTTGAAGTCAAGCGTGACCCTTCACTTACACTTCCCCCTCAAACAACCTCCCTCAACACTCTGCTCAGGATCATCTCAGTTGGGTGCAGCGGCACTTAGTCCCAGCTACTCAGGAGCTAAGGCAGGCAGACCACTTGAGTTCAGGTGTTCCTGTCCAGCCTAGGCAACATGGCAAGAACCCCGTCTTAAAAAAAAAGAAGGTTATCTCTTGTAAACCTTTTCCTGGCAAATGCTCCTACCTAGCCTCCACTCCTTCCTTTGGGCCTTCATTGTACACAGTGAGTCCTTCCACCCTAGCATCTATAATCACGTTTGTCTTCTCATAGAGATTATGAGTTACCTAAGGGCAAGAACCTTCTTATCTTTTTGCTTAACACAGGGTTTGATACCTGGTAGGCATAACTTCTCTTAAAGGTAATAACTCCTTTCCTGTTGATCCAATCTCAAACCTCACATGCTCCCTCTGCCTCTTGTGCTGGAGCCAGTCAGTCCCAGTCTGTTCCTTCCCAGCATCTACGGTGCCCATCCATTCTACCCATCACTTTCTTTCCACTCCTTCAACCTCCATAACCCCTGAAGCAATTTCCCATTCCATCTCCCTGTCTCTAGTGCTACCCTCAATCCAACCTATGCACAGCTACCAGATCAAGCATCCTACAGCATTATTTTGCAAGAAACCCCATACCTCCTTTGCTCTAAAACTTTTTTCAGTCCTCCACTACCTAAAGGATTGTCTAAACTCCCTGTGTTAACCTTCACAGTCCTGACAACCTGAGCCCCTACCCTCCCTTGCTGATTTGATTTTCCACCATCCATGCCCTGAACCCTTCTTCTCCTTTCCCCTGAGTAAGTCTGCTCCTTTCTCCTGAACGGCTACCCACACTCACTCCTGTCATTGCACTTCTTCTCCTGCCACTCTCCTTCTCACCCATTTTATTTTGTCTTGAGGCAGAATCTGTCTCTGTCACCCAGGCTGAAATGCAGTGACACAATATCGGCTACTGCAATCTTTGCCTCTCAGGTTCAAGTGACTCTCCCACCTCAGCCTCCCAAGTAGCTGGTTCTACACGTGCACCACCACATTTGGCTAATTTTTGTATTTTTTTGTAGAGACAGGGTTTCACCATGTTGCCCAGGCTGGTCTCTAACTCACTTGTTTTCAAGACCCTTCCACTCTCCCTCTTACCCAAGTCCTGCCCTCGGTCAAGCCCATTCAAGCCTAATCCCCATTAGAACCTCCCCCATCCCTGGAAGCAAGGCTGCCCTTTTGGATTCCTGTGGAGCTCATTGTCTGGACCATTAATTTGGGGCATATGCCACCTTGTATTGCCATTCATTCTTGCCGCACCATAATTCATCCCCCTATCTAGACCGTCAGCTTCCCAAGGAAGGGCCTGTGCCTGGTTCATTCCTTTTGATAACTTCAACACCTAACACAGCGCCCTGAGCATAGCACACACATAACAAGAGCGTGGGTGAAAATAAGCAGCTTGCCATTGGGAAAATTCAGAATATTAGCCTTTATTTTTGTGGCAAATCTATCACAGGAAACAAGGAATGGACATTCACAGGGACGGGCGTGTATTTCACCAGCATGATGGATGCTTTTGACAGAATCCAATGCTAGGTACTCTATAAATATTTCATCAAATGAATCAATTACAGGTTGGCAGGTGTCCTCTGGTTATCAAAGTCTAGCAGCAGGAAGAAAAGTACCAAAGCCTTCCAACTTCAAGAACTGCTGCCACTATTCTCATACAAATCATTACAGCAGGCAACATCTGACATCTCCCCAACACTTGGGAGAATCTTTCTAAGCCTCTAATAGCTAACCCAAATCTTGTCTTCTCCCTTCTAATGTTAGTCCAATATGTTCTGTCCTGGGTCCTCTTCCTCCACTAACACGAAGATTTTGTCCACACCAAGGAGAGAACACTTTATAGCAACGGACAGAGCCAGCTGAGCTGTTTCCATGGAGACAGTGGTGATTTCAGGAAATCCATCTGTTTTAGATTGCTCTATAGACTCACCCTAACTTCTTTTACAGATCATGTAGCTCAGGGGCCCTGAAGCCTCCATTCCCACAGCACCTTCTCCCAGCCTCGTTTCTAATCTCTCTTCCAAATTTCAAACCTCACCTAGAAACCTTACACTCCATGGCTGGGCGTAGTGGCTCATGTCTGTAATCCCAGCACTTTGGGAGGCCAAGGAGGGCAGATTGCTTGAGCTCAGGAGTTTGCGACTAGCCTGGGCAACATGGCAAGACCCCATCTCTACAAAAAAATACAAAAATTAGCCAGGAGTAGTGGTATGTGCCTGTGGTCCCAGCTACATGGGGGACAGAAGTGAGAGGATCACTTGAGCCCAGGGAGTGGAGGCTGCAGTGAGCCAAGATCACGCCACTGCACTCCAGCCTGGGTGAGAGTGAGACCCTGTCTCAAAAGAAGAGGAGAGGGGAGGGGAAAGAAGGGGAGGGGGAGAGGAGGGAAGGGAGAGAGGGGAGGAGAGACCTTACACTTAAGGGGCTAATTTTTTTTTTTTAGATGGAGTCTCACTCTGTTGCCCAGGCTGGTGTGCAGTGGTGTGACCTCGGCTTACTGCAACCTCCGCCTCCCACGTTCAAGTGATTCTCCTGCCCCAGCCTCCCAAGTAGGTGGGATTGCAGGCACGCACCACCAAGTCCAGATATTTTTGTATTTTTAGTAAAGACGAGGTTTCACCATGTCGGCCGGGTTGGCCTCGAACTCCCAACCTTAGGTGATCCACCTGCCTCGGCCTCCCAAAGTGCTGGGATTACAGGCGTGAGCCATTGCACCCAGCCTCTAGGGGCTAAATTGATGACTTAGGTCTAGTTTGCTAACATTCGGCAAAGTGAAGCCAGAACTAGTACCTCCATGTTAGATAAAAACAAATGTTGCCATGACAATAAGAGGCCACTTGTTGTGGGTGGAGCGAGCTGGTGGGTTTGAGGAAGGGTCAGTGTTTGCAGGTAGTGGTTCTCCTGGGAATCTGAAGAAACAACATTGCTTATTTGGAGTTCCTCTTTCATTAATTCAAAAGGAAAAAAAAATATAGTGACACTTTAATTAACAAAAAGGATGTATCTGAGAGGCATGAATGTGTTGTCAGAAGTTTCAACAGAGACAGTAGAAGCAACTCAGGATTCTGGGTGGACACAGATTTCCTTCCTCCCCATTCTACTTTCCTCCACAACTCTGCTGAGCGGTGGAGCACAGCCCATCGCCTTCCTGGTCCCCCTCTGTAGGGCTCTCCATGCCTCACTGTCATCATAAGGTCAGAGAAGCACAGCCTGCTGCCCAATAATTACAGCACACCACGGGAGCCCCAAGGCACTGTTCCTGGGAAGGACAGCTGTGATAGACAATGTCCCTATCTGTTATGGGCTGAACTGTGTTCCCGCCCAACTCATATGCTGAAGCCTAACCTCAGTACCTCCGAATGTGACTGTTTTGTATTTGGAGACAGGGCCTTTTAAGAAGTGATTAAGTGGCCAGGCGTGGTGACTAACACCTGTAATCCCAGCACTTTGGGAGGCTGAGGCAGGTGGACCACCTGAGGTCAGGAGTTCAAGATCAGCCTGGCCAACATGGTGAAACCCGTCTCTACTAAAAATATAGAAATTAGCCGGGTGTGGTGGTGCATACCTGTAGTCCAAGCTACTCAGGAGGCTAAAGCAGGAGAATCACTTGAATCCGGGACGCAGAGGTTGCAGTGAGCAGAGATCGTGCCACTGCACTCCAGCCTGGGTGACAAAGCAAGACTCTGTGTCAAAAAAAAGTGATTAAGTTAAAATTAGGTGTTAAGGTGGACTCTCACCCAATCTGACTGGCATCATAAGAGGAGAAATGTGGACACACAGAGAAACCCAGGGGTGTGCAGGAACAGAGGAAAGACCACATGAAGCGGCAGGAAGAGGACAGACATCTGCAAGCCAAGGAGAGGCTTCTGAGCAAGCCAGCCTCCCACATCTTGACTTTGGACGTCCAGCCTCCAGAACTGTGACACACATCTCTTTATTTAACCCAGCTAGTCTGTGGTATTTTGTTATAGCAGCCCTAGCAAACCAATAAAATTCCCTTTTTTCCTCAGCTGCCCCCAGCAGCAACAATATAATCCCAAGGGTGACTGCATGAAATTTTTATCTACAGATGAGTGGTTATGTCCTCTTGATATTACTTTGATATTAATAGAGCCACTCCAGCCTTCTTTGATTGATGTTGCATGATGTATCTTTTTCCATCCTCCTATTTTTAATGTTTGTGTCTTTAGGTTTAAAGAGAGTTTCTTCTGCAGCATATTGTTGGGCCTCACTTTTTTAACCAATCTGACAATCTCTGCTTTTTAACTGGGGTATTAGAACTCTACTGTCCATTACATCACTAGCCTTCTATAACTATGGAAATTTAAATTAATTTAATAAAATTAAAAATTCAGTTCACAAGCCACATTTCAAGTGCTCAAGAGCCACATGTGACTAGGTAGAAAAGAACACAGATAAAAAGCACAGTCGCATCATCACAGGAAGTTGTAGTGGACAGCCCTGGTTTAGATCATTTACATTTGCCGCTATTATTAATATGGCTGTTTAAATCTATCATTTTGCTACATATTTTCTTTTTGTCTAATTGTTCTTTTTCATATCTTCATCCTTTTCTGCTTTCTGTGAATTAGTTAAGCATTTTTCATAATTCCATTTTATTGCCTTTATTGGCTTATTAATGATAACTGTTTTTAGTGGTTGTTTTAGGGTTCATAGTATGTATCTTTAACTTATTACCATCTACCTTCAAGTAATATTATACTACTTCATGTATCATATAAGAATCTTACAACAATCTACTCCATTTCCCCTTTCTTGGCCTTTGTGAAATTATTTCAAATATTTTATATCTAAAAATCTCAAAATACACTGCTACTATTTTTGCTTTAAATACTATCTTTTAAAGATTTTTTCTTTTTTTTTTTTTTTTTGAGATGGAGTTTCACTCTTGTTGCCCATGCTACAGTGCAATGGTGCAACCTTGGCTCACTGCAACCTCCACCTCCTGGGTTCAAGCAATTCTCCTGCCTCAGCCTCCCAAGTAGCTGGAATTACAGGCATGTGCCACCAGGCCTGGCTAATTTTTGTATTTTTAGTAGAGACAGTGTTTCACCATGTTGGTCAGGCTAGCCTCAAACTCCTGATCTCAGGTGATCCACCACCCACCTTGGCCTCCCAAAGTGCTGGGAATACAGTCATGAGCCACCATGCCCAGCTACGATATTTTTAAAATATGAAAATTTATTTTATATTTATCTACAATTTACCATTTCTGTTGCTGTTTAATCCTTTATTTTGATCAAGATTTCCAGCTGGTAGATTTTCCTTTTAATTGAAGGACTTCCTTTAATGTTCGTTGTAGTGAATGTCTACTGGAAATGAATTCTTTTTATTTTTGTATGTCTGAAAAGGATTTTATCCTCATTTTTGGAAGATATTTTTGTTGGATATAGAATTCTCAGTTGATAGGATTTCTTTCTTTCAGTGCATTAAAGATATTACTCCACTGCCTTCTGGCTTGCATTGTTTCCAACAAGAAGTCTGCTGTCATCATCCTTGTTTTTTTCCTCTGTCTATAGTATATATAGTCCTCCCTTGGTATCCACAGTGAATTGGTTCCAGGACTCTGTAAAGATACCCAAATACCTTAGATAAAATGGCATAGTATTTGCATATAACCTACATACATCTTGCCACATACTTTAAATCATCCCTTGATTACTTATAATACCTAACACAATGTAAATGCTATATAAATAATTGTTATACTGTATTGTTTTTTATATTATTTACTGTTTCATTGTTATTTTTCCTTTTTTTTTGGGGGGGGACAGAGTCTTGCTCTGTCACCCAAGTTGGAGTGCAGCAGTGTGATCTTGGCTCACTGCAACCTCTGCCTCCCAGGTTCAAGTGATTCTCATGCCTCAGCCTCCTGAGTAGCTGGGACTACAGGTGTGCACTGCCATCACACCTGGCTAATTTTTGTATTTTTAGTAGAGGCGGGGTTTCACCATGTTGGCCAGACTGGTCTCATACTCCTGGCCTCAAGTGATCCACCTGCCTTGGCCTCCCAAAGTGCTGGGATTACAGGGATGAGCCACTGTGCATGCCCCCCACCAAATATTTTTGATCTGCAGTTGGTTGAATCCATGGATGCAGAAACCATGAATACAGAGGGCCAACTATACTGTTCTTTTCTCTCTGGTTATTTTAAGATTTTCTCTTTATCACTGGCTTTAAGCAATTTTATTCTTGTGTACATTGGTGTGGTTTTCTTCATATTTCTTGTACTTATAGTTTGTTGAGCTTCTTGAATTAAGTGGAATTTTTTAAATAAAATTTGAAAAGGCCAGGCACGGTGGCTCATGCCTGTAATCCCAGCACTTTGGGAGGCTGAGGCGGGCAGATCACGAGGTCAGGAGATCGAGACCATCCTGGCTAACGTGGTGAAACCCCATCTCTACTAAAAATACAAAAAGTTAGCTGGACATGGTGGCAGGCGCCTGTAGTCCCAGCTACTCGGGAGGCTGAGGCAAGAGAATGGCGTGAACCCGGGAGATGGAGCTTGCAGTGAGCCGAGATTGCGCCACTGCATTCCAGCCTGGGTGACAGAGCGAGACTCTGTCACCAAAAAAAATAATAATAATAAAATAAATAAATAAATAAATAAATAAAAGAAAATATTTTGGCCAGTGTTTCTTCAAATATTTTTTCTTTCCTACCACCATTCTGTGGACTCCATTATACTCATATTAAGCCATCTGAAGTTGTCCCACAGCTCACTGATGCTCTGTTCTTTTTTTCTTTTTCCAGTGTTTTTCCCTCTGTGTGCTTTTTATAGATAATTTCTATTGCTTTGTCTTCAAATTCACTAATTTTTTTTTTGCAGTGTGTAAATAATTCCTATCCAATGTCTTTTCATCTCGGATATTGTATTTTCTTTCCATCTCTAGAAGTTTGATTTGGGTCTTTTTAAATAACTTCCATGTCTCTACTTTTCATGCTCAATCTCTCCTCTACTTTCTTAACACATAAAATATAATTATCCCAATTGCTTTAGTGGTCTTGTCCACTAATTCTTTCACAAGTGTCATTTCTAACTCTGTTTCTATAGATTGCTTTTTCTCTTCAACATGGGTTGCATCTTCCTGCTTCTTTGCATACCTTGTAATTTCTTATTGGATGTCAGACATTGTGAATTTTGCATGGTTGAGTGCTGCATATTTTTTGTGTTCCTATAAAGATTGTTGAGCTTTGTTCTGGAATGCAGTTAGGTTACTTGGAAATAGTTTGATTCTTTCAAGGCTTATTTTAAAAGTTTTTTCGGCCTCCGGAGTAGCTGGGACTACAGGCCTGCGCCACCACGCCCAGCTAATTTTTGTATTTTTAGTAGAGACGGGGTTTCACCTTGTTGGCCAGGCTGGTCTCAAACTCCTGACCTCAGGTGATCCACCCACCTCGACCTCCCAAAGTGCTGGGATTACAGGCATAAGCCACCATGCCCGGCCAATTCTAGAGATAATTTTACCCAAATACTGACGCAATATCCTTCTGAGTACTCTATCCAATGCCCCATGAATTATGAGGTTTTCCATTCCGGCTGGTGGGAATACAATTTTCCCAGTCCTGTGGGGTTGTTCCCTCTGTTCCTTTTGAATGGTTCTTTCCCTGACATTGAGCAGTTTTCTCACACGCATGCGCTGAGTAGTACTCAGCTAAAACACTTGAAGCAGACCCTCTGCACATCTCCACAGCATTTTCACTCTGTCTCTCTCTCTCTCTCTCTCTGTCTGTCTCTTCTTGCAGCTCACTCTATCTGCTGGAGCTCTCTTCTCCACCTCTCTCTGCAGCTCACTTCTCTCTGGAACTCTTCTTTGTGAACTCTAGCCATTTTGGCCTCCCCAGACTTCTAGCTCTGTCTGCTCAACTCAAGGACATGGCTGCGCTCTGCTTGGCATTGCAGCCTGAAAACTCTCTCTAGGAAGTCTATCAGGACAATTGTAGGCTCACCTTGTTTGCATCTCCTTTCTTAGAGATCTCTGTCCTGTTCTGCCTGATGTCCAACATCTGAAAACCCATCTTTCATATATTTTGTCTAGTTTTTTAGTTGTTTCAGACAGAATGATAAATTCAGGCCCTGTTACTCCATCTTGGTTGGAAGCAGAAGCCTAAATTGTCTCCAGAGAACTTTGCTAGAAAGTGTTTCTACATCTTTCTGTCACATGTCTGGCTTTTTCCCTTTTTCTCTTAACTTCTTTTATTTAAAAGTCTTTGATACATTTTCTTTTCCTCTACATTTTTTGACAAATACTTATAAACTAAAGATACATGGAAAGGAATGCCACACTAAAAACCCACATCACAAGATAATAATGACACTTTGATCAGGCTGACAAGCTCACATGCATGCTACAGAGAACTCTCTGGTTCTACTGGGCTACCCACAGCATGAGGCATAAACGTACTCCCACTTGTCCTCTTTTTGAAGGAAAATAATAATAATTTTAAGTATACTATATGACTCAAGTGCCAAACTTACAAGAAAAAAACAACTAAATTTTAAAGATCACACCTGTCTCATTTATTTGGCTAACTTAAATTAACCAAAAATTTCTCCTATATAAAAATAATAACTAGCAAATATTCGTTACATATCAGATACTCATTCTAAGTACTTCATATTGAATTACTATTTAGTAATCAAAGCAATCCCATAAAATAAATACCACAATTATCATTCCCACTTATAGATGAGGGAACTGAGACTCAAGACTTATTAAGGGACATTTGCTGGCTTATGGCAGAAATAGAAACCTAAGTCTGTTTGGCACTAAACCCCATTACATATAGGAGTGATCTGATAAATTGAAAACACTGTTGCCTGACAGAGGAAAAATAACATTGGCCTAAAATAACTAATAGGATAATAATTTTCAAAATAAGGAACAATATTCTAGTGAGTTAAAAAAAAGTCTGACCAAAAATTAGGAAGAATAAGGTAACGAACATAAGACCTCATCTTTTATTAAGTGAGTTAGTGAAGGGTAGAGGTAAGGCAAAGTTGATGATCTTGGCATTACAAATCAGAGCAAGAGTTATGTGAATTATCTATAATGAAATGCATTATTTGCAATTAAAATTATACAAACACTGATCATCTAGGGAGAGTAAGATTAGTGTCCTGGTTCTGGAAAGCATCAGTGGAGCTATGTGCGGTGTCTTGCTGAGCATAAAGTAAAAGTGCGAGTCAAAGAAGAATGAATGGTAGAGAGGGGGCTTTAGAAAAATGAAATCATCCTTTGATAGGATGAATTTATTTTTTAAATGAGTTTTGCCTCTTGTCCCCCAGAGCATTGATTTTTCCTTTGAAAGAAGAGGTGCAGGCAGATTATGAGAGGTGTAGCGTGAAGGTGGAAGGCTCAGGACTGAGCCCAGCTCTGGCATCAACTTTTCAGGTAATACTGCGCCTGTCTTGAAACCTTTTTCAAGTAGTAGTAAGGCCCCTTTTTCACAGAAAACCTTATGTTCAACATATGAAACAGAGAAGAAAAGAGGACTGTCTAATGGCGGCTGAAGGTTGGAGGCTGAGGTCTCATTCTCCCCAACTCACCAGCTCCCACTCTGGGTCTTGGCAGGTCCCTAGGAGCCCCCATGGTCTCCCCTCAAGCACATTAGACTGGTTCTCCCTGAAGGGTCTTCTGAGTCTAGAGTGAAGATCTTTGAGCTCCATTCCCAGCCACTGCCCTGAGATTGTGAGATCAATGCCTTTGTGATCCTCAGTTTGCTTAACTATAAAGTGGGGCTAGAGGAATCCCTAAGATCCCCTCCAGCTATAATACTCTGTCCTTTAATAGGACTCTTATGGTTAATAAATTAACAAAGGGGCCATCACATTGCAGTAGATTAGGGGAAAAAGAAATTGGCCAAGTAGGTAGTGTTTTCCAGGGTCCATAATGTTTCACCAATTTACAGAGGATTAGAGATTTTTTTAATAAATTGATACAAAAATCAATAAAATTTTGGTAGTCTGTAAGCCTTAACCTGCCTTTCAGTATCGAACTGGGGAAAATTTGACAAGTGTACTGATTCAGTCTATACTGATGCATTTTTTTCTTTTTTGGTAAAGAATTTCCTGCAGTTGAGAGTCACTTGAAAATACTGCAAAGTGGTTAAAAATGCTCAGAAATAACTGAATATGATTATACAAAAGAACATTCTTGCTCTTAGGAAATACACCTGGAAGTATTTAATGGTAAAGGGTCCCAATGTCTCTAACTTACTCTGAATGGCTTAAAAATATGTATTTATACCTAGGTGCTACAGAGTGAGAGGGAGGGAGGGGTCAATTGTAAATAGATGGTTAATCTAGATAAAGGAAGTTTCTGGGTATGAGAGAGTTCCTTGTACTATTCTTGCAACTTTTTTATAAGTTTAAAACTATATCAATATAAAAACTTACAGAAACAAAAAAAAATGCTCAGAAAAATACCTAACTGAAATGCATTTGTTTTTCCCCTCCCATGCCCTTTCTGTAAACTTTCTGTCACACCCCAATTTATTTATTTATTATTTTTTATTATACTTTAAGTTCTAAGGTACATGTGCACAACGTGCAGGTTTGTTACATATGTATACATGTGCCATGTTGGTGTGCTGCACCCATTAACTCATCATTTACATTAGGTATATCTCCTAATGCTATCCCTGCCCCCCTCCCCCTACCCCATGACAGGCCCCGGTGTGTGATGTTCCCCTTCCTGTGTCCATGTGTTCTCATTGTCAGTTCCCACTTATGAGTGAGAACATGCGGGTCACACCCCAATTTAAAAGAGAATATTCATGACATTTTCCCCCACGTTTTTTTCCCTTCCTCATCTCCCTTCTCTTTGATAGCTGTGACTGTCGGAGCAGGAGTACTTGAAAGCCCTAAGGGTTGATGAGTTGCAGCTGATCATCCACTTAACCACTGCTGACAGTTCTGCTGCTGCTCTTACTATACTCCCAGAGTACAGTAAGCAAGCAGTTGCATTTCTAGAGATTTCATCCATTCATAGTGATAATAGAAAACAGCCCACTTGTATTTTATTTCGAATCCTCTTTATTCAGGGAAATATTTGTTAAGTATAAGAAATAATAAGTATGGGAATGAAGAATATCATTTCAGCAAAAAGGCAGTATAGCCAAGCTGCCAGGGCTCTGCACATGTCCCCTTAGCTCTTACCGTTCCTGTCTGTGCCAATGGCTTCTTACCGCAAGCTCTTCTGATTCTCTGTCTGAGAGCTTTTCCCAGTCCAGGAAGCAAAACAGAGAGCTGGGTTGTTAATGCCCTGACAGCATCCACGAGCCAATGGCAGACAGAGTTGGGTGGATAAATGCCTCCTATTCTCTCGTCCTCTGAGGCATGTTCTGATCTACACAACAGCCCAGGTGTCCCCAGACAGATGGCCCCAGTGGCCCACAGTGATAGCTGGATAGCTGGTTTATTGTTTTTTTGTTTGTTGTTTTTTGTTTTTCGAGACAGGATCTCACTCTGTCGCCCAGGCTGGAGTGCAGTGGCACAATCACTGCTCACTGCAGCCTCAACCTCCCTGAGCTCCAGTGATCCTCCCACCTCAGCCTCCTGAGTAGCTGGAACTACAGGTGCGCACCACCATGCCTGGCTAATGTTTTTGTATTTTTTGTAGAGACTAGGTTTTGCCATACTGCCCAGACTGGTCTCATGCTCCTGGGTTCAAGCAATCCTCCTGCCTCAGCCTCCTAAAGTGTTGGGATTACAGGTATGAGCCACTGAGCTGGCTGGTAGCTGGTTTATTAACATACCCTGGGTTCTTTCTCATCTCCATCTCACTTCTCATTCCTTTCAGGGATCACCTCCCAAGTAAACTACTTATACTCAAAGTGTTCTCTCAGGCTCTGATTCTGAGGGAACCTGCTGCAAGACAAGGGGGTATTTCAAGAAGAAAAGAAAGAAACTAATTTCATTAAGGACCTACCAACGGTGTAGGATGCTATGCCTATGTTATCTTTATTCAACTTTCACAGCAACCCTACTAGAAAAATACAATTACTGTATTCTTGCAGATAGAAGAAGGTGACTCAAAGAAGTAAATATTTTGCTTAAGATCACACAGTCTGGGGAGGCTGGGGAGGTTGTAGTGTTCAAATCCACAGCCACAGATCACAAGGTCCCACGCCTGCCTCTCCACCTGCCTCCTGAATCCCTTCATTAACCCTGGCAGGCCACTACTGACCAGCTTCCCCTCAAATCCTTCAGGGACAAAAGGCTTTGAGTTCATTCCTTTTTTCTGAAGTCTAAGTTAATAAAAAAAGGCGAAAACTGTGTCAGAGGAATTTGGTTCAGTTCCACACACATCTGTTGCATGATCATTCTCAATCACATCTTGTGAACAGTCCCTACCCTCATGGAGCTTCCAGTCCAGTGAGGGAGCCACACTCACAATCAGAAGCAGCCATGGAATGTGTTAAGTAAGGCACAGATATGCATTCAAGAGAGTTATTTAGCCCAACCTGGGGTTTCAGGAAAGTTTCCTGGTCAGGTAAAGCCCAGGCTGAGTCTCGAAGGGCAAAGAATATCCAGGGATATAATAAAAAAAAAATTTTGATGGCGATTTCAGCAGAAGGTATTGATTGAATAAATGTGTGAATTGAGGGAAAGAAAGGAGTCCAGAATGACACTGAGATTTTTGGCTTTAGCAATCAGACGGAAGGTGGTGCTACTAACCAAGACTGAGAATACAGGAGAAAGAACAGACTGGAAGATGCTGAGGCCATTTTTGTCCATGGATCGCTACATCAGACAGTGACAAGTATCCTTTGGATCTGCCAGGTAAGCTTTCCCAACATGTATATTATTTCTGGTCAAAGACAGCTTAATAGGTGTGTGATGGTGTAGTGACACAGGGACCCATCCGTAGAAGGGCCTCATGCATGGTTAAATGCGCTGCTATCAACATCTTGAAATTCTTAATAATCATTGAACAGAGGTGCTATATTTTCATTTTGTACTGGGCCCTATAAATTACATAGCTGGTCCTGCTTCTGGGAAAGTATCTTGGTCGCCTCCCTGCATTCCCCATTCCCAACCATGGGCCTTCCTATGGGGCCAGGACTCTATATAGTCTTAGTAAGTGATGTTTTCTCGGCCAGTGTTTGAAACCAAAACAAAACAGAAGCCCCAAATTCATGCAACTAAACGATAAAGTCTCTTCACCAAGCAATGCTCCCCCTTTGAAAGCTGATGCTGCCCCCTTGAGACATTTCCCCCCTCAAAACCCTAGTCCCCTATTCACAATAGCAAAGTCATGGAACCAACCCAAATGCCCATCAATAATAGACTGGATAAAGAAAATGTGGTATGTATGTACCATGGAATATTATGCAGCCATAAAAAGGAATGAGATCATGTCCTTTACAGGGACATGGATGAAGCTGGAAGTCATCATACTCAGCAAACTAACACAGGAACAGAAAACCAAACATTACATGTTGTCACTCATAAGTGGGAGTTGAACAATGAGAACACATGGGCACAGGGAGGGGAACATCACACACCAGGGCCTGTTGGGGGATGGGGGGTGAGGGGAGGGAACTTAGAGGACGGGTCAATAGGTCAACAGCCTCCAGAACCCACCCTGCCTCCAGCCACATTTTGCTAACATGTCACCCCAGGGACCTGGCCCAAGCAGGGTGCTCGAACACTGACACCTACTGCTACTGTAATGAACTGTCACAAAGTTAGTAACTTACAGTAACAAACATGTATTATTTACAGTTCTACAGATTAGAAGCATTAGAAGCCTGAGCCAGGTGTGGCTAGGCTGCAATTCTTTAGAAGGATTTGTGCTTTGGAAGGTCCCTACAAGGGCCGCATGCTCTGGGGGCTATTCCTGGCCAGTGGGCCTCAACCTGTGAGCTGGCCAGACCATCCCCCAGGGAGGGGAGGACAAGGTCAGCAAACTTGCCACTCTGATGACCCTTTGATGTCCCCTTCACAAGAACAAGCTCTCCTCAAAGAAAGCTTTAAATAACTGAGTGTTTCTGTCCAGGTAGTACCTATGATAACTACAGGAACCAATGCAGGTTAGTTTTCCTCAGTGTCTGGGTAAGCAGAATAACAGCTCCCAGAGATGTCCATATACTGGTATCTGTGAATGTATTACATTACAGAGCAGAAGGGAATTAAGCTCACAGGTGGAATTAAGTTTGTCAACTAGCTAATCTTTTTTTTTTTTTTTTTTTTTGAGATGAAGTTTCACTCTTGTTGCCCAGGCTAGAGTGCAACAGCACAATCTCGGCTCATGGCAACATCTACCTCCCACGTTCAGGCGATTCTCTTGCCTCAGCCTCCCAAGTAGCTGGGATTACAGGCATGCGCCACCATGCCCGGCTAATTTTGTATTTTTAGTAGAGACAGGGTTTCTCCATGTTGGTCAGGCTGGTCTCGAACTCCCAACCTCAGGTGAGCCACCCGCCTCGGCCTCCCAAAGCGCTGGGATTACAGGCTTGAGTCACCGCGATCGACCGCCAACTAGCTAATCTTAAACTAGCAAAAGTATCCTCAACTATGTGGGTGTGCTTAATGTAATAATGAGAGTCCTTACAAGTGGAAGAGAAGCAGAGGAGGCCAGCGTGATGTCATGTGAGAAGGACTCAATGTGCTCTTGCTGGCTTTGAAGATGGAGGAAGGGCCCATCAGCCAAGGACAGCACGCAGCCTCTACCAGGTGAAAAAGGCAAGGAAACAGATTCCCCATGAGGGCCTCATGAATGTCGACACTTTGATTTTAGTCCAGTGAAACCTAGGTCAGATTTCTAATCTGCAGGAAATAATAAATTTGTGTTGCTGAAAGTTGTCAGGGCTCAGCCACCAGGAATGCATCAGTGGGCAATGCTGTCCCAGAGCTGCCCACACATGGAGTGCCCAAATCACTCCTCTGTAGGAAGTCAGAACCTTCAGGGCTGTGTTGCCTAAGGATGCTAGGCAGGGCTCAGGAACCAGAACAATCTCCGTGCAAACCCTGACCACCCCTTACCAGCTCTGTGACCTTGGGCAAATCACTCCTCTCTGTCTCTTTGTTTCCTCAAACGCAAAATGTGGATGACACCAGGACAAGGCTGTAGTTCCTTATCCAAAACCTTGGGGTCAGATGTGCTTCAAGGCTCAGAATTTTTCAGATTTTAGATACTGCATTTGCATTACAGTAATGCCCACGGTGAATCCATCAAACACAATATGACTATTCAGACTAAATAGGTCAGTTTTGCCACCAAATGGATTCACTGGGTCAAGTTTTCTCTCTAAATTAGTTATAAAATAACTTTTGTTCTCAAAGTTATTGTTGTTGTTCCTAACTACAGCAAGGATACTGTGGCCCTATAATTACTTCATAGAGTTATTATGTGGATTAAAAGAGTTACAATACAGGAAGCACTTAGGCCCATGCCTGATGCACAGAAAGCACATAAATGTTTAGGAACATCTGTAGCCAGTTTTCTTGCACAGTTCTACATTCCATGCCTAGCATGTGCTGTTACAGCTGTTGGGAATGCATTTTCCCTGGTGTTTCTGCCTGGAGAACTCCCATTCACCTATTCAAAGGTAACTTGGTGTCACCCCCACCATGCAGGTGTCCTTGACCACTCCTCTAGTCACACCTGCACCCTATGCCTACTTCTCTGCTGGCATTCATCATGCTGAATTATAACTGGCCTAGGTCCATCTCCCCTTCTAGATCTCGTGGGTAGGAATGATAGCTTGCTTGCCTGTGTATTCTTAGTACTTAGCACACACTAGGCCCATGGGCACAAATGTGTGGAAAATGGAATTTAATCAGACACCTAAATCTCTCAGTCTGCCAGTCTCCAAGCAGGTGCAGAAAAGCACATCCCAAAAAGGGCTCCCTCACCACTCTCAAATCTGAACAGAGATTAAAAACACCAATTTGCATATTCAGCATTATCACAACAGTGCCTGGAGAACTTCTTTTGCACCTTAAAATACTTCATCTGTCTCAAAAACCCAATTAATATGCACCAGAAATGGCCCTGGCCAAGGGGAGACTTGGGAGATTAATTAGCACTTCAGCTATTCAGCAAAAATTTATCTGAGTCCAAAATCTCTCCCTTCAACCTTTAGGCTGAAGAAACACCTGGCCACCCCAGGAGGCCCCAGGGGGCCAGCCTGGACAGCTGCTTCTCCGGGGCCTGCTGCTTCCACAGCATCAGGGGAGGTCCGGGCACAGGGCCAAGGGGCGGCTTTGCTTTCACAGTGCTTTGTGTTTCCTCTCCCCTATGAAGACACCAACAGTTAGAGGTGGGCCCTGGCTAGGTCTAGAAGGCCCCCACCAGCCTCCTCACATTCACATAATTGAAAGGGAGAGAAACGCAGCAGGGCCCCCCAGAGGAAGGCTGGAGAAGCCTCAAAATTTAAACAAGCACCAGGTAGGGCTTGAGAATCATTCACACTCAAAGAAAAAAGGACTTGAGGGCTGGGCGCGGTGGCTCATTCCTGTAATCCCAGCACTTTGGGAGGCCGAGGCAGGCAGATTGTCTGAGCTCAGGAGTTCGAGACCAGCCTGGGCAACACGGTGAAACCCTATCTCTACTAAAATACAAAATAATTAGTTGGGCATGGCGGCGTGCGCCTGTAGTCCCAGCTACTAGAGAGGCTGAGGCAGGAGAATAGCTTGAACCCGGGAGGCAGAGGTTGCAGTGAGCTGGGACCACGCCACTGCACTCTAGCCTGGCCAACAGAGCGAGACTCCGTCTCAAAAAAAAAAAAAAAAAAAAAAAGAGAAGACTAAATCTAGGATGCCCCTAAAGACAATTTAGTCCCGTGAAGAACTGCACTGTGTCTCCGGCCTGCCTGAAAAAGGGGCATGATTGGTTGAGGGAAATGGCTGCTCCTCTTCAAATGAGGTGATTATAAAAGTCTCCAGAGATAAGAAGGGACCTTAGAGAAGAGCTCCATGAACCTCCATATTTAGAATTAACAAATTTACTAGAATACAGACATATAGCGGAAATCCTGAAATACAGCGGAAATCCAGAAATACAGTGGAATGACAGCACCAGTGTGCTTGTCCGGTTCTGGGGGTGATAACTACTCCCATAGCAGGACTGGTCCTTCCTGGGAAGCAGCTGCTGCATCTGATTTAGTCCTCACACCAATCCTAGAAAAGAAGGTTTCCTGTTCCTCTCCCAAGGTGCAGGTTAAGGTTTGTGCCCAAAGCTACTTATTTGAGGCTTTCTCCAGGGTCCTTTTTCACCTCTTACTTCCTAACAGCTTTTCCCCACACATCTAAGGGATGATCCAACTATCTATTCCCATCCCCACCCCCATCCTCCCCAGAGAAAACACGTTACTCCACCCCTATAAAGTATTCCAGGTCCTAATACTCTCCCTGCTCCTGTGAAACTCCCATTCCCTCAAGGTGTCAGCCCTGTGTTCGAAGAAAATATGTGCTGAAAGCTCTTCACACCAACGTGTGGATTCCTATGGAGGGAACACACCCATGGCTATTCACATGCCTAAAATTGCACCTCTTGTCAACCCTAAGGAATCTGGGCTGGAATTTCAGTCACTCTAAGGAGAGCCACACAACAGTACTGAGGTGGGAGAAGGGTGATGTTCAACTAATGGGGACACAGCATCACTCCCAGGCCACCTGCTTCAGGGCCTGAATGTCTCCAACCCCCTGGGTATAAGAACCACCAGCAACACTTGATAAAATGCAGATTCCTGGGTCTGGCCCCCAGAGATACTAATTCTGTAGGTCTGGATGGAGCCCTGAAATCTGCATATTCAACATGCAACTCAGATGACTCCAAGGCAGACGGCCATAGACCACACTGTGCACTTCAGTACGACTCACTCATGACTGATTCCTGCTTCTCTTCTCTGTTTCCACCCATCTCCAGCCTCTCACAGCTGCTTTTCCCAAGGACTAGGGAGAGTTAGTAGGAAAAAGGTTGCCCCCAAAGTTTTCCATGGACTAGCCAGAATGACCTCTGCCAATACTTGATACTTAGTAATTTACAGATACAATTGCCTGGAATTTGCTTCAATCTAATCCAAAGGGGGAAAAAAGTAACTAAAGAGGACATGGGAAAGATGCCTGATGGCATTAGACTTTCCACTGTGCAGTAGAGAATATCAAAAGTAAATTTCCAGATATTTTACTCAGCAAGGCCAGATTTAAAAAGGAAAAAAATAGACCAGGCGTGGTGGCTCACGCCTGTAATCCCAGCACTTTGGGAGGCCGAGGTGGGCGGATCACCTGAGGTCGGGAGTTCGAGACTAGCCTGACCAACATGGAGAAACCCTGTCTGTACGAAAATAACAAAATTAGCTGGGCGTGGTGGCGCATGCCTGTAATCCCAGCTACTTAGGAGGCTGAGGCAGGAGAATCGCTTGAACCCGGGAAGCAGAGGTTGCCATGAGCTGAGATCATGCCATTGCACTCCAGCCTGGGCAACAAGAGTGAAACTCTGTCTCAAAAAAAAAAAAAGGAAAAAAAATAAAATTAAAGGAAAAAGATTTTTAAAAAGAAAGAAAGAAATGTCCAGATTTTGATAACTGTGCTGTGGTTATATTCTTGTTCTCAGAAAATATACACCAAAATATTTAGAGATAAAAGGACAGAATATCTCCAATTTATTCTTAAATGGTTCAGAAAAAAATATATAGATATATATACATACACACCTATATAACGTATATACATACATAGAAGAAATGATAAAGCAAATGAGGCAAGATGTCAACTGGTGAAACTGGATAGAGTCTACAGGAATTCCTGATACTATTCTTAACAACTGTTCTATGAGCTTGAAATTACACATCAAAGTAAAACAGTTACAAAGAAAAAATTCCCCAGGTGCATGTGAGGCAGCGGTAACAGTTCTCTTTACTTTTGTATATGTTTCACACTTTCTATAATTTAAAAAAATTACCTATGCAACGCTTCAGGTGATGGTTTGAGTGACGCTGACACCAGGCTAGCCCAAGAACCTAGGCACGATCTACAGCTTCATGGGAAAATGAATTGTGAGTGAGGAGTACACCTAAATCTGCAGCGTCATCTTCTACATCATATTCCCAACCCCTAACACCAAAAAGAAATAGCTTCACAATTTTATCTTTATGGTGTTATTTTTCTCTGATAAAATTAATATCAATTCTTTTTGGGGGGAGGAAATCGTATAGAACGGCAATTGTAAACCAGAAAATAAAATCACATTTTAGATACACATTGCTTCTACTGCAAAAGGAGTTTCTATTAAGACAAGTGAGTGAAAGCCCCAGAATTTAGACAGTGCTGTAATGCCTTTCTTTACTTGGTTTCGGGACATAAATTTAAGCCAGAATAACAGACTGTGTTTTTTTTAAGTTCTCATTAAACTACAACTGTGAAAGGGATAGAAGCTGAAGATTATACGGATTACGTAAGAAGAGGATGCAAATGCAGAGGTCATATTAAAAATATTTGACAACCCACAGGGCACCAGCCAATCAAAACCAGTCAGAACAGATGTAGATTTAAGCCCTGCAGCTGGGCCAGGCATTAACCCATTAGCTCCTGGATCGCTGGCGATTCCAGGAGTACCAGGGAAGGCAGCAGCTATTCACTATTTCAACATTTTAACAACTAGTAGAGCCATGGTGGCACACACTGATGGAAGCCCAGCTCTGTCCGCAGGGAATATTAGCTCTAATAGCTGTGGCTTGTTCCAGTTCTCATGGGAGCTCTGCCAAGTTAAGTGCAGATCCCATCTATACTCACAGGGTAGTGGCTTCGCTCACCACCCCCGACCCCTCCAGCTCCAGATGACGCTGTAGGAAACCAGAATATGCCGCTCCAAAATATACCACTCTGGCATAAGGATTATTTTGAGCTGAAAGCAACTGAAAAGAAGCAGGTACAAGAAGAGCTCTCTGCCCTCCCCTTATTTGCCTAAAAGTACGACATAAATTTACAAAGGCAAAAGGGTCTTCCTCCCCTCTTTACAAGGAAAAGCAAAGGATGACCAAGGAAGACAAAGTTAGACCCCTAGCAGCCTTAAGACATCAAAGGAATCTACAAAACAAGCCTTACTAACTACCCTTTATCAATTTGCCTTCCCTCCAGACTCAAAGTCCTTTTCGTTTGTCCTGTCACTTCTTTATAAATTTACTGTTCTTTGTTGAAAATCGTATGTAAGCCTACATGCAAAGTCACCTCCTTGAGAATTACTCATTTCCTGGTTATCTCCCATGTATACCTGAGGTATCTATGTCAATAAACTTCGATTTGTTTTTCTCTTGCTACAGGGGGTCTTTCCCTGCTAAAAATGACAAAGGGTGGAGATAAAATTATTTTTTCTCCCTCTACAGAGTCTAAAGTAACTTGAGTATAGCTAAAAAATGCTAATGACTCACCCACTCTTCAATTGCTACACAGCCAAACAATGGATTTGGGGGTGAGCAGTGGAAGGGGGAGATATGTAGGCATTATTCACACTTCTTAATAAATATCTTCTTTTGCTAATAGAGACTCCAGGGCAAAACAAATGTTTCTGGGGACACTCAAGTGAGTCATAGGCTGAGAATAGAGATGAGCTTTATTGTAACCATCTGCAAAAGCTTCTTACGAACCTATTAGAGGAGTGGGTTGATAAACTACTCCATGGGACAGTTACATTTTAGAAATTCACTTCAAAAAAAAGAAATTCATTTCTAACTTCATGCGTGGAAGTTTGAAAGTAAGAATATTTTCCATTATCTACCCTGCCTAAGCTGGTTAGGGTACTGGGGGAAATTACAGCTGTTCCTTTCGGTTATGAAAGGGAGAAGGGCAGAGACCTGGTCTTTGTTTTCTTACACAATGGGTGGCCCAGGCTGTAAGTGATTAATTACTTGCTTAATAAACGCTTTTTGATGTTAAGGAGGAGGGTGCTATTAGAGATGGTCTTTCCAATTTAGGTCATAGCCTGCATTTGTAAGCCACTGTCTCTTCAGAGAACCAAGCTAAAACCAACACAGCCCAAATAGCAAGTGTGTGACAATGTTCATAGAATAGGTAGTGATATAGGAAGAAAATAAATTTAAACCTGATTTCTAAACTCTATTCATGTCTTGTTTCATTTTCAAGCTCATTGATATTTGATTTTTTTTCTCTATTTAAGAGGCAATCTTCGGCCAGGCACAGTGGCTCATGCTTGTAATCCCAGCACTTTGCGAAGCCGAGGCGGGCGGATCACCTGAGGTCAGGAGTTCGAGACCAGCCTGGCCAACATGGTGAAACCCCGACTCTACTAAAAATACAAAAATTAGCCCAGCATGGTGATGCATGTCTGTAGTCCCAGTTACTGGGGAGGCTGAGGCAGGAGAATCGCTTGAACCCAGATGTTGCAGTGAGCCGAGATCACACCATTGCACTCCAGCCTGGGGGACAAGAGCGAGATTTTGCCTTAAAAAAAAAAAAAGGCTATCTTCAAAAACTTCCACCCCAGAGGACCCAACAGCCACCAGGAGCAACACAGATCAAGCACTTACCTTAAGTAGGCATTTTACATGCCTTGTTTGACTGAAAGGTTTTACACAATGGCTAAGCCACAGTCCCGCTCTACACATTTTTCTGACATCTGCCCTTTAAGGTTTTCCGTCCACTCTGGCCAAAAGCTATTGTTTTGGTTCACACAGCTGGCTCCCTCCTCCTAAGCAAGATCTTTGTTCCTAGATTGTTTGCGCAAATAAAAAGTACCTGCTGTGTGAGGTTAAGTGAGGATGCACTGGCCTTATAAATGCTCCCTTTTCAAGCAAAATCCGAGGCAAGAGAACAGAAATCTGGTGATGACTTCATCAGTGAGATTCTGTGTCACTTGAAAGATGTGGAAAATCACCAACCAAGAAAATGATCAGTCTGGGGAAAGTATGTCACCATGGAGAACCTTGGTAAAGAACACATTCTAAGTCACTGGTTTTCCCTCTTTTTTTTTTTTTTTTTTTTTAATTCAGTTCCACGAACCCTCCCACAAGGGTGTTTAAAAATTCCCTGTGCCCAGAGTAACCTACCGCTCTACTGAGAAGAGCACACTGCAATGTAGAACACAGAAGCCAGACCTTTCCAGGGAATGGAGGCAACACCAAGGAAGGCCTTGGAAGAGGTGGTGGCTGTCTCAGCAGCCACGCCCTCCGCTTCCTTTGAGCCAGAGCCTCTGTTTCGTTTTGCCCTTGCCTCATGTGACTCAGTGGCTGCTGTGGTCTGAATGTTTGTCTTCCCTCCAAAATTCCTATGTTGAAATCCTTACCTTCAAGCTGTTGGTATTAGGAGGTGGGGCTTTGGGAAGGTAATTAGGTCATGAGGATGGAACCATCAGGAATGGGATTAGTGCCCGCTAAAACACTAAGAAAAGGCTGGTGGGCTAGACTCAGTGACTCATGCCTGTAAGCCCAACACTTTGGGAGGCTGAAGTGGAAGGATCATTTGAGGCCAGGAGTTTGAGACCAGCCTGGACAACATAAAAAGACCCTCATTCTCTATAAAAATAATAACATAAAAAATTAACCAGGTATGGTAGCGTGCCCCTGTAGTCCTAGCTACTTGGGAGGCTGGGGTAGGAGGATCCCTTGAGTCCAGGAGTTCATGGTTAGCGTGAGTTGTGAGCGCACCACTGTACTCCAGCCTAGGTGACAGAACAAAACCCTATCAATCAATCAATCAATCAATACTTTTTAAGAGGCTGGAGAGAGAAGTGACCCTTCACCCCTTTTGCCATGTGAAGACATAGCAAGAAGGCACCATATATGAATAAGGAAGTGGGTCCTTACCAGACACCAATCTACTGACGCATTGTTCATGGACTTCCCAGCCTCCAGAACTCAGAAATAAATTTCTTCTGTTTAAAAGCCACCCAGTTTGTGGTATTCTGTTATAGCATCCTCAACAGATGAAGAAAGTGTCCAACCCTGATCAGGTTGAACCACCCACAGTAATCCATCCCCTTCCCAATGACTGGTTTAACAAGGGACACATGACACAATCCTACAAGTGAGACTTTTTTTTTTAATCTTTTCTTTGACAGTCTTGCTCTGTCACCCAGGCTGGAGTGCAGTGGCATGATCTCGGCTCACTGCAACCTCTGCCTCCTGGGTTCAAGCAATTCTTGTGCCTTAGCCTCCTGAGTAACTGGGATTACAAGTGTTCACGATCACTCCCAGCTAATTTTTGTATTTTTAGTAGAGATGGGGTTTCGTTATGTTGGCCAGGCTGGTCTGGAACTCCTGGCCTCAAGTGATCCACCCACCTCAGTCTCCCAAAGTGGTGGGATTACAGGCATGAGCCATTGTACTCGGCCACAAGAGAGATTTAAGAGGACACCAGCTGTGAGGATCAGCTGTGAGGTAACCAGGAAAGATTTTGTCTCTGATAAAACGAAACTTCAGGAAGGGGCAGCCTCTTTCTCCTTCCATAGGACATTGACTCCATGTGCTGCCCGGAACTCTGGCAGCCACCTTGTAACCATGAGGAAAACTGAATGCAACAAGCCATCATGGCAGAAAACAAACCTGCTATTTGATAGCATTGCTGGGTCATCCTAAAAGTGCCCTATCTCAAGATTTTTTATCAGTGAAATTAGAAATTTTCCTTTTCTTTTAAGCCACTTGAAGCTGAATTTTGTGATACCTGCAGCCAAAAGCATCCTAATACAATTTGCTACACAAGTTTGTAGAAGGCAGCCCTCCCCTCAGGCCTCCCCACTGTTGCCAGTTCATCTGTTAAATAGACAAGCTGGATTCCCAAGGGCCATGCACAGAGTCTCCTTGCTACTTTTCCTCAGCTCTATTCATGGAAATAAAATTAATTTTCTAGTCCATGAATTAAACATTGCTGCTGCCGGCTGAAAGATTTTAACAACAGCCTTTTGTTGACAAGAGAGGCAGGATCCCGACGTGTTCTAAAATAAGCTACAAGGAGTCAGAAGGGTAGGAGGGGAGGCAAACGGGAGGAGGCCATCAAAAGGAAAAACTGCAAAATCCCACTCAAGTCCAGCTTCTCTAAATGGTCAGCCTGTGGTTGAACTTGTGTGCAGATGAATCACCTGGAGATGTCGTTAAAATGCAGACAGTGATTCCGTGGGGTCGGTGAGGTCAGAGATTTGTTTTCTCTAACAAGCTCCCAGGTGATGCTGATGTTTGTGGTCCGAGGACCACACTTTGAGTAGCAAGGCCCTTAAGGCTCAGGCAACTGCAGCTGTAAGACTGTCTACATGTTTGTTCTAAAGCTCTGGAATGTCTCCAGAGAGAAACCTGCAGCCTGCCAGGACCCACAGAGCCCTCCAACCTTTCTAGTAAGCAGCAGGCCCTGCAGTAGCCCCAACACCTGCAAAAATGGGGAGCGAGATATGAAGGAGGGCAGATCCATCATCCCTGGAATGTGGGCTCATAGGAATCAGCTGCTAAAGAAAGAATGAGGGGGAAATGGGAACAACCCCCTCTCCACACATGTACCTTTTAGAAGCAGTGGAAAGAGTACAGGACAAAGGAAGGAAGGGGAAGGAGGACGGGCTCTGGGTTTGGTCTGAGTTTGTGATAGCCTTAGGGGGTTTTTTTTGTTAGTGTATTTGTTTGTTAGTAATTTTTCCCCCAGGACTGAGTCTGAGTCTGTGAAATCAAATCCCCAAGTGAGACTTTATTCCAAGCCTCCCCTCAGCTCCATGCAGCCTGAGGCAGGTGCCCAGCCCCACTTCAAGCCCACTTAAGAGTCAGGGACACTCGCACCCAATGAGATGTTTGTCCCAGCATCTTTCCTGAATAACTTCACATATCCCACTGACAGGTGCTGGTCTAGAAATTGGGCTTGAGACTGTTCCTCCACATTAGAAATCATTGGTATGTGCGATGGGCTGAGAGGAGGAGGTGAGAGCCGGTGGGAAGGCTGCAGGGAGCCCTGGGCAGCCTCTCTTTCCACAAACCAGATGAGGTCTGCTGAATCTTCTCACCTCTGAGCAGAGACCTCCAGCGCGTCTCCCTCTCCACGTTATGTTCCTCTTTCTCCACTCCACTCACCAGCCATGCTGAATAATTGAGTTCTTGAGCTGCCCTGCCCTGCCCTGTCTCTCTTTCCTCGGGACCTTTGCTCAGGCTGTGATGCCAGCTCACCCAGCCTCCCACGACCAGCCCTGCACCTCCTGACACGCTCCAGTTGGCTCCTACCTTTGGGGAGCCTCCCAATTCCCCCTAAGCTGGCACTGATTCTCGGCCCCACGGCACTCGAGAATGGATGGTGCCTTGAGGGGTGTCACCTGTGCACCTGTTTCTCCAACTGGCCTGTAAGTGCAATGAAGTCAAGGATGGTGCCAGTGCTTGGCAGGTAATGAGTAAGTAATAAATATTGTTGAATAAGGAAATTGAATAATGGTTCTCAGCCCGCTGTGCATTAGAAACACGTGAATAGCTTAAAAAAAAAAAAAAAAAAAGCCAGGGCATCTCTTTTAGACATTCCAATTCATCAGGCCTAGGTAAAGAAAGGCCCAGGCTTCCGACAATTTTAAAAGCTACCCAAGTGATTCTGATGTGCCACCATTTCTGACAATCATTGGAATTTAAAAAATGATTAGTGGGCTGGGCGCGGTGGCTCATGCCTGTAATCCCAGCACTTTGGGAGGCCGAGGCAGGTGGATCATGAGGTCAGGAGAATGAGACCATCCTGGCCAACATGGTGAAACCCCATCTCTACTAAAAATCCAAAAATTAGCCAGGCGTGGTGGCATGCACCTGTAGTCCCAGCTACTCAGGAGGCTGAGGCAGGAGAATTGCTTGAACCCGGGAGACGGAGGTTGCAGTGACCCGAGATCATGCAACTGCACTCCAGCCTAGGCGACAGAGCAAGACTCCATCTCAAAAAAAAAAAAAAAGATGAATGGATGAATGAATATGTGCCTGCATGCACGACTGTGAGGATCTCTCTCGTGGCCACTCACACATATAATGAACAAACAACGGGCATTTGTGAGGGAAAATAGCTGGTACCTGTTGTTGTGGCCACCAATCCATTGCCAGGGGAAATAAAATTGGAAAAAAACAAAAACTGCCTTTACCCAGGACCAGGGCTTCCTGATAACCACGGGGCTTTCTTTATCCAGCGGGCTGGCTAGACTGTCTCGCTCTCCAAAGGAAGAGCTGAACAGAGGGAATGAGTGAAGTGAAACACTAAGGAAATGTGTGGATGGAAAAGGAAGGCTAACATTTACTCTGTGCTGGCTTCCAGGCAAGCTCCTTACTGCATTCATTTGATTCCAGGTACAGCCTAATGCCGGTTGTACTCTTGTTACACCCAAGGTTGTGGCACTTCCAAAGAAACATGGGACAGAGGAATGGGTAGACTGTGTTCCAGAGACTACAGAATTTCAAAGTAAATGTTCAATGAAAAAAAAAATGCTACTCAAAGACACTTTTAACACTTTTATAGATCCTTAAAACAACAACAACAAAAAACCACGGCTGTGTCACCCTTTTGCAAATCTATCACTGACTTTTTCCAAGCAACTATTATAATTTTATGCCACACACAAAACTAGGTAAGGTGAAAACTAAAATATTATAGCAAGGTCATGATTAAATATTTGGATTTAAAAGCTGTGCCTAGCCAGGCATGGTGGCTCACACCTGTACTCACAGCACTTTGGGAGGCCAAGATGGGCGGATCACCTGAGGTCGGGAGTTTGAGACCAGCCTGACCAACATGAAGAAACCCTGTCTCTACTAAAAATACAAAATTGGCCAGGCATGGCGGTGCATGCCTGTAATCCCAGCTACTCGGGAGGCTGAGGCAGGAGAATCGCTTGAACCCGGGAGGCAGAGGTTACAGTGAGCTGAGATCGCACCATTGCACTTGCACTCCAGCCTGGGCAACAAGAACAAAACTCCATCTCGAAAAAAAAAGCTGTGCCTTACATTTGATTCACAAGTACTCCAAGTCGGAAACAGACCGGTAAGCCAGTGCAGGTTTCATGACCAGGCCCCTACCTTGGGAGGTAATAATAGTAGATAGCATTGACTGTCTACTCTTTAGCAAGCCCTTTAGCATATGCCCTATCCAGGCACAGTGGCTCATGCCTGTAATCCCAGCACTTTGGGAGGCCAAGGCAGGAGGATCGCTGGAGCCCAGGAGTTCAAGACCAGCCCTGGCAACATAGTGAGACCCCCATCTCTACAAAAAACAAACAAACAAAATACAGCTGGGTGCAGTGGCACACATCTCTAGCCCTGGCTACTTGGGAGGCTGAGGTGGGAGGATCACTTGAACCCAGGAGGTTGAGGCTGCAGTGAGCCATGATGGCACTGCTGCACTCCAACCTAAGTGACAGAGCAAGATCTTGTCTCAAAGAAAATACATATGCCCCAATTCTCAAATAACTGCCAGCTCAGTACTATTGTATCCATTTTACAGATGAGGAAACTGAGGCTCACAAACTGTAAAGAAACGAGTCTGAAGTTGAACTAATTGGCAATGTCAGGATTCGCACTGGTTTCTACTCTGCAGCTCTCTTTCTCATTTCATGGTCACAGTGCCATCTGCAGTGACCTTGATCAGTTTGTTTGTTTTAAAACTGAGTTAATAATGTTAACCTCAATCTATGTTCATACTTGTTGGGACTACTAGAGCCAGCAAAAGCAAACTCTATTCTCTCCGGTCTAGCTGCAATCCAGGCTTGGGTAAGGCTCTTAATGCTTGCCCATTTGTTAAAAATGCAAGAGCTGTAACAACAATGGGCTTGGAATTACAACGTTTGAAAGGAAGAGTCATTCACTTTTCTTAGATTTGTAGTAGTTTAATTGAGCATTAAAGATTTTTTTAAATGATGAGTCAAAGGAAGAGGGAGGGAGAAAGTCAAAACTGAGACTCTAAGAGATTCAGAGAAATGATGTGGCCCTGTTTCTGTAGCAATTGTAACTGGCTGTGCTCAAAAATCCCAAAGAAAATGCTAAAGACCAGCTGAGTTGTCAGCTGAACAGAAAGATCCCAGCTACAAAACAATGATCTTTTGGAGGAAAATAGGAGGAAGATGGAATGAAAGAGAAGGGCATGGAGGAGGGAGGAAGTACAGAAGGGATTTGTGTTCATCTCTCTTTGGAACGTTGAGAAAGAGCCCTTATTTCCAAAGTCAAATCTATCTTTTCTATGCAAGAGAGGCAGTGAAGCCAAGTTCTGTGCCATCTTTGTGGAATTTATTGTGCTGCCGGAAGAGTTTTTTTTCTTCTGCTAAAGAAAAAGGGCCAGTATTAGGACCAATAATAATGACAGTGAATAATTAACACCAACCAAGAGCCAGGCACTGTGCTCAGTGATTTACACATATCATCTAATTTGATTCTCACAACTTTAGGAGCAAACAGTATTAACATATCCATTTTAAAGGTGAGAAAACTGCTTCAGAGATGTAAATTTGTCCAAGGCCATTCAGCTGGTAAGTAAGTAGAAGAGCAGGGATTCACATTCAGATCTGCCTGTCTACTGAGCCTTGCTTACTCTAGAAAACCATGGGGCAAGACAGAAGTCATGACCATGCATTCTTGGGGCTCCTCAACAACCTGAGGGACTTGATGGAAAAGAAGCACAACCCAATGAAGACATCAGGACCAGATACAGGCTACCCGATGCCCGATGGAAGACAGCTCATCTTTGGGCAAATTTCAAAATGTGACTGGTGGACCAGCGCCTTCCAAGCCCCAGCTTCTACTGACCACCCCATCACCCCACACTGCCTTGTTAATCTCCACCACTTCTCAGCTTCCTTGCCATATGTTGAATACCACTCAGGATGGTGCAGATGCTCCAAGAACCCAGCAGGGCACCAAAGAACCCTATATCTGCCTTAATAATGGTCACGTTTGCCCCAAGACAGGACAGAAGGATGGCTGATGTATCAAAGGAAATGGAAAATTACTGCTTTGCATGCCTGGTGCTG
Source organism: Hylobates moloch (assembly GCF_009828535.3). Lineage (NCBI taxonomy): Eukaryota > Metazoa > Chordata > Mammalia > Primates > Hylobatidae > Hylobates > Hylobates moloch. Next base: position 49,799,625 of record NW_026652277.1, on the reverse strand, counting down.
TCAATGAAGTTATCTCATGAGGAAAACAGTCACGATGTCACTATGGGACACATTTAGGGGACTCAGATGACATTTAGGGAAAAAACAGAAAAGGGCTTGATGTTTCTGGGAGGCAACAGCCAGATGTCTGGAGGCCATCAGGGGAGACTCCGCTGGGAAGCAGCCCCAGGGCTCACACCTCCACACGCTAACTGCAAGGCATCACTCCCTGCTCTACCCGTCTTGGGATTCAGGGCTGTCCCTTGGCCAGAAACTCTCAAGCAGGCGTTTTTGTGAGCTCAAGCCTTCAGATGCAGGTTTTTCCTCTAGTTGGAGTTTGCATTCTGTCCTTTTTTTTTTTTTTTTTTTTTTGAGACGGAGTCTCACTCTGTCGCCTAGGCTGGAGTGCAGTGGCGCAATCTGGGCTCACTGCAAGCTCCGTCTCCCGGGTTCACGCCATTCTCTTGCTTCAGACTCCCCAGCAGCTGGGACTACAGACGCCTACCACCATGCCTGGCTAATTTTTGTATTTTTTTAGTAGAGATGGGGTTTCACCGTGTTAGCCAGGATAGTCTCTATCTCCTGACCTTGTGATCGGCCCACCTCAGCCTCCCGAACTGCTGGGATTACAGGCGTAAGCCACCACGCCCGGCCGCTTTCTGTCCTTGAAAGTCATGAACTCATTGCTGAGGACCTGGGGGCACCAAGAGCATTCTGTCCTGACAGCCTGCCCACTCATAAAACGAAAAGGATAAAAAGGGAAAACAACATGCTCTGGCCCCAAGGAGAACTAACAACTTGATGAACTAACAATTTGATGGCTCTTTCACGGATGACATTTTACCACCATGCAAATTACTCTCCACACACTGCACATCCAACACATCCCCTGCTGGGTGCACTGCATAGATGCCTCTCGTTTCCAGCGCAACCTCATCTGGTGTGGAGAGTGGCAAGCAATGGACAGGCTAAGCCTATTTCCTCTACAAGTCAGGTCCTTGAAGTGCATGAGCAGCCCACTGGGGCATGAACTTGGCCCTAATGCTACATATAACCAGTAGGGAGGTGGTGAAAAAGGGCGTTCAATGGGGGGAAATTTGTGGATCAAGGCACCAGGGCTTTCACTGAAAATAACCCTAAGTCAGTGGTCTGCCTAGTCCCTCTGCTTACCCTATGTAGCCTAGTCATCAGCACAGCTGATCTTAGCTGGTCTCTGATTGTCCCTCATTTCTTCCCTCAAAAGCTATTCATGAGACTGAGTACAGTGGCTCACGCCTGTAATCCCAGTACTTTGGGAGGACTGCTTGAGCCCAGGAATTCAAAACCGGCCTAGGCAACATGGTGAGACCCCCATCTCTACAAAAAAATGAAAAAGAAAATAGCCGGGTGTGGTGGTGCACACCTGTAGTCCCAGCTACTTGGGAGGCTGCAGCGGGAGCATTGCTTGAGCCCAGGAGACTGAGACTGCAGTGAGCTATGATCGTGCCACTGCACTCCAGCAAGACCCTGTCTCACAAAAAAAAAAAAAAAAAAGCAGCAGAAGCAGTAGCTATTCATCAGATAAGACCCATTGTTTGGAATGTTTCTAAGTCACAATTTTGGACCTTAAAACTCTAATATCTACCATTGTCTGCTATTTTTCTTTTTTTAGGGAGGCAATGAAGGTGGGGAGAGAATTAAGACTTAGGGGCCGGGCGCAGGGGCTCACACCTGTAATCCCAGCAGTTTGGGAGGCCGAGGCTGGGGGGATCACGAGGTCAGGAGATCAAGACCATCCTGGCAAACACGGTGAAACCCCGTCTCTACTAAAAATACAAAAAATTAGCCGGGCATGGTGGCAGGCGCCTGTAATCCCAATTACTTGGGAGGCTGACTCAGGAGAATGGCGTGAACTCAGGAGGCGGAGCTTGCAGTGATCGGAGATCGCGCCACTGCACTCCAGCCTGGGCGACAGAGCAAGACTCTGTCTCAAAAAAAAAAAAAAAAAAAGAAGACTTAGGAAATAGCAGATGAAGCAAAGGCAGAATTTATCCAGGGAGGTATGGGATGGGGTTTGGGATACGTGTCACAAAGGGGAAACCAGATTCCTTCAGCGTGTTAACTTCTCTAAGGAAGCTAGAGGAGACTGGGGCCTGGGAGGTGTCCTCTAAACCAAGGTCTTTCAGAACAAAGGTTCTATCTTCACCACAGAGGGCGGTCTGGAAAGGGAAGAGGTGACCTGGCAAACGTGGAGAGAAAGGCCTTGTCCTTGTGGCTCCTGGTCCAATGCCAGGGTCTTGGGGCTCAGAGGCTGTGAGAAGTGGAGCCTGTGAGCCCTAGGTATGTAAGATAATATTTTAAGTGCTCACTTTTCCCTGAGCACTCTCTGAACACCACAGCTATTAAAGATAAGCCTCAATCCCCTAGAGGCCACCAGGCTCTGAGGACCAAGCCCTGCCCTGCCTCTGGAAGCGGGGGGAGAGATGAGCTTGTTGGAGAACTCTGGGCAATAAGGGCTTTGGTTGGCAGCGTGGGAGTGTGTTCATGAAGCAACAGCAGAACACCATACAGTCTAGTCAGTTGGAGAATTAAACCAACACATAAAGGTGATGGTGAAAAGGACACAGAAATGAGGAGGTTCACTGAGAGAAGGAAAGATGAAGCAGGAGATTTCCCAGAGCTTTGGGGAGACTTTAAAGGCTTTAGGGATCCCCAAAGATCCTACCTCTCTCACCATCCCTCAACTCTGCTGTGCCCTCCCTGAGCCACACCCCCTAAGAGGTACCCACTTCTGGATGGCTTTGCTTCCAAGAGCAGCGACTGCAGGGTTTCAAGGGAAGGCTTGGAACCATAGTGTCCCCATTATCTACCTAGGCATTTGGAGCTGGCACCATGCCAAAAAACCCTTGTAGAAAGAGGTCTTATTTTCTTCCTTCCTCTTCCCATGTGGAAATAAAAGTAGGTTGTGTTTCTCCTGCCCGCCCTTAGAGATCAGGGAAACGGGAGCTGGAAGGGCATCTTGGATTACCTCGTCAAAGTCTCACTCAGCGTATCAATGCCTGTGCCTTTTGTCCTGGCTACTGCCGCTTCAGTAAAGGAGGCGAAAACCAGTTATTGCGGCCAGGGCGGCTGCGAAGTGGTTCAAAGATCAACCACTGGGGTCGTGCAGGGTGGGCGCGGAGCCCCTGGGGCCCAGGGGAAGGGGAATGGTGGTCAGCGCCTGGGCTCCCTTCACTACTGGCAGGAGTGGGGGTGCACGGAAGGAGGGTACCAGGAGAGCCACAGGTACGGAACAGACCCGCACTGGCCAGATGGGAACAGGGTTTGGAGAAGGCTCTGCACAGCCACAGTCGGAGCTTCGTGTTAGGGTCAGACCACTCTCGCCATGGGCTCGGTTTGCTCACCGAGAAACTTCCGAGGCCGGAGAACTGCAAATGGGCATAGAAGACTGCGGAGGGGGCAGGGACAGGGGCCTTGGAGAAGCAAGAGGGGAACTGGTATCTTCCATCTGGTGCGGGTAAACCAAGACTGTATCCTGTGCCGGGTCTCTCCTCCCCGGTCCAACTCCCTTTCTTGTCCTCATCTCTGCCCGCAAGGTCCGTGGTCCGCGGAGGTGATAGGGGGGATAGGAGAGCCCCAGGGACCGCACGGGTGACACAACCGCCCGCCCGTCCTCCCCCGCTGGGAGCCGATTCAGCCTGTGCCGAGCCTCTCCCTTCGCGCACCTCTGCGCACAGCGGTGGCGCCGCAGGACTCCGGGTCCTCCCGGCTCTCCGTCGGGAACCCGGCAAAAGCACTTCCTCAGGCAGACCGCGGCGGGGTAGCGGGGAGCGGAAGTTGAAACACTGGGACAGAAACACCTGCCCGTCCCAAGGGACGGAGAACTGGATGCCAAGGGGGCCGGGGCGCGCAGCGGGAGGCGAGGGGAGACCCGGGGTCGCTGCGCACCGCCCGCAGCCGAGGGGCCAGCGGCGACCTCGCGCGCCCCAGCGCGGCCTGGCCACGGGGGCCGGGGCGCAGGGGGCGCCGGCGGGACTTACCCCAGAGCAGAGTGAGTGGCTTGGCTTTGGGGATGAGCATCAGGGAGTACACGGCCCCCAAGTGGAGCAAGCTCATCAGGACGACGTTCCTCCAGACGATGTTCTGCCGCTGCCCGCGCGCGCCGGGCCTCTCTGGGCCGCCGCAGCCCTCCGAGCTTTCGAGCCCGGCACGGATTTCTTCCTTGGCGTCGCAGAAGGGGATCTTCCCCGCGTCGGTGGCCGGGCCTGGCATGGCTAGGCGAGGTGGGCGCCCGCAACAGCAGCAGGCAGGCAGGCGCTCGGCCCGAGCGGAGCTCGAGGGTGGGGGCGGGGGCGGGGGCTTCTGCCTTTTAGGGGGGAATTCTCCGCACGTCCTGTCCCCTCCTTCCAGCCCTTCTCCCGGGCTCCTGCGCCCTTCCCCAGAGTCTTAGCGTGGCCTAGGGATGCAGATCTTGGCGGCTGGCATCTGTGGCTGGCGTATCCCCCACACGGCTGCCTGGGCTGAACTCGGCAGCGAGAAAGAGGAGGCGCGCGCGGGGCGGGAGGGGCACGCGGCCGGGGAGGGGGAGCTGTGGAAATGGAAAGAGGCCGGAGACGCCGGAGGGAGCGCTCCGAAGGAGCGCTTAAGAAAGCCCTGCTTAGCTACAGCCAATCAGAAGCGCCCGTGCGGCGCTTAAAGACAAAGGCGCCCCCCTCTCCGCTCTTCGGGGCCGAACCGGGGAGCCCGCTGGGCGGGAGTCGGTCGCCTCCGCCCGGGGGCGGGTGGAAGGCGGCTCCCGGGGCAGGGAGCCTGCAGGGCGGCTCACAGCGTTTCTGCTCTTGTGTGTGTGTGACCCCCAAAATGCCTTTTATGGTATTTTTCCAGTCCCCCCCCGCAAAAAAAAAAAAACAAAAAACTTCCCGAAACTATCATCCCTTTGAGAAGCCTTTTATTTCTTCTCAAGCCTCAGGCCACCTGGGTTGGAGAATTTTAAATACTTGCTTGGAGTCGCGACACTAGTTAAGGCCAGACCCACGATGAGAATCAGAAGTCCCTGAGTCTGCCAGTTAGTAGGGCTCCTCGGGCCAGGGGAGGGTTGGAGGGCAGCTGCTGGTTCTTAATTAGGCAGCTGTGGATGACCCAGGCACACAGTAAGTGCTCAGTTGGTGCTTGTTAGGTGATGCACAGATGATTTGGGCCAGTTCGCTGCCATCGGTGCCCTGGCCACCCTCGGCCCATCCGCCGCGCCACTCTGTTTATGGTCAATTCTAGCTAATCAGCGCACTTCTGCAACGTCTTCTTAGCTCTGAGTGAGGAACACTACCTTGAAATCAACACCATTGAGAATCGGGCTTTACAAAAAATCACCCAGAACGTTCCAAGGAAAATTAACCTGTGAAAGATTTGTGTCTGCCCACTTCTCTCCTAAAGCTGATGGTTTATGAGCTCTCCAGAGAGGATCCTAGTTGCACAGAAAATGGAGGGAGGATTGAGCTGGAAGTGTCTGAAGCAGGTGTGACCGCACTTGCGGGCAGGCAGCAGAAGTAAAAGGGTTCGGGACGGCATCTCTGAGTTCTAGTTTTAACTGGCTGGAACCCAGCCCAACTCTCTGGCCACAGATTTCCTCACCTGAGAAGCAGAACTAGTTTCTACTCTTCCTTCCAGCTTGCATATTCCATGAATGTGAGTTCGAAGGGGCGCCATTATGTTGACCAAAACCAGCTGATTTTTAGATTAACCGTTGTTAGGAATCATTTCCAGGATTTCAAGAGAGGGAAAAAATTTAAAAGACTGACTGCATGAAAGGGCCATGCATAAGTAACTTATTGTTAGCAGACCTGAGCCAGTCCCAGCAGCCAGACAAAACAATGCCTGATTTAAGCTAAAGTAAGGTATGTGGCACTTGTGGAATCTAGGCCACTGAGTCAGTGTTACTGTGTTGCTTCACACAGAGCTGAAATTATAGAATTTGCCTGGAGACCAGATAAATGTTGGCGCTATATAATGACCAGTCAGACAATGGAACATGAAGTTGGAGGTGCGAATTTCATCAGCCTGTTCAACCTGGGCTATGTAATGAACCACGTTTTCTTCTCATGCTCCGTCTGCTCCCCATACCCAGCAGACCTTCGTACTCCCTGTGGCTCTCTAGTTCAGACTGTCCTTTCTCTCTGGCGTAGACTAGTTGCTCGGCCAAAAGCCTCTCTCCGGGTTATTGGAAAGGCTCAATGCTGTAAAGACCCTCATTCTAACCATTCAGTCATTTATTTGGCATTTATTGGGCACCTGCTATGTGCCAGGACCAGTGGGCACAGGGGATCCAAGGATGAATAAAGTATGGTGCCGCCCCTAAAGGAGCTCCTATCTAGAGGCAAAGATGGAGCAAACAAATGTAACCTCTTGACTATGGCCTTGGAAGGGCAGAAAGTTACAGTCCATTATCGAAAAAAAAAATTTTTAATTAGGTATCAAACTTACATACAAGGAGTCCAGGGGGAGCAAAAATAGTTCCTTATTGTCCCCCTGGAGAACCTTATTAGGTCAGCTGTTCTGTCTTGAATCCATCTTTTGTTTGTTTGCTTGTTTTTGTTTTTGAGACGGAGTCTCGCTCTGTCCCCCAGGCTGGAGTGCAGAGGTGTGATCTCGGCTCACTGCAGGCTCCGCCTCCCGGGTTCACGCCATTCTCCTGCCTCAGCCTCCCAAGTAGCTGGGACTACAGGCGCCCGCCACCACGCCCGGCTATTTTTTTTTTTTTTTTTTTTTTTTTTTTTTTTTTTT